>NC_069734.1:13485640-13785640 GCF_027358585.1 Pangasianodon hypophthalmus
GGGAGTAGAAGGGAATAGCATGGACATTGACAGACAGGTTGACTGCTTCACCAATTACATCAACTTCTGCAGAGACACTATTATACCTACAAAGTCTGTGCAGTGTTTCCCAAATACAATCCCTGGATCACTGGTGATGTCAAGGCTATCCTTAACCAGAAAAAGGAGGCATTTAAAGATGGAGACAAAGAAAGGCTCAAACATGTCCAATATGAGCTGAAGAGGAAACTGAAGCAGGCTAAGGAGGACTACAAAAACAAAATAGAGAAAGACCTACAGCAGAATAACATCAGAGAAGTGTGGAGGGGAATTAACAATTTCACTGGCTACAAAAAAAAGAACAATCAGGCACCAGTGGGTGATGTGGACAGAGCCAATGAACTCAACAAGTTCTTCAACAGGTTTGACACTGTTACAAATGCAGCCTGTACACGTACAACCCCTCATTCTTCCTCTATGTCTCCTGCAGCTGGCCCATATGGTGTTTCTCCTAGACTGCTTAAGGACTGTGCTGCTCAACTGTGTGAGCCTCTGCAGAGGATCTTCAACCTGAGTCTAAAATTGGGGAGGGTCCCGGCTCTGTGGAAAACATCTTATATAGTTCCAGTACCTAAAGTAAAGTGTCCAGCTGAGCTAAATGACTATAGGCCGGTGGCTCTCACATCCCACATTATGAAGGTTCTGGAGAGGATGATTCTGCGCCTACTAAGACTCGAGGTTAAACACGCAATGGATCCCCTGCAGTTTGCTTACAGAGAGCACATTGGTGTTGATGATGCTGTCCTCTACATGTGTCACCGTGTTTTGTCTCATCTGGAAGAACCCGCAAGTTACGTGAGGATTATGTTCTTTGATTTTTCGAGTGCATTCAATACCATCCAACCAATCATCCTTAGAGACAAACTGAAAGGGTTGGGGGTTGACCTCTCATTTGTTTCCTGGATCACTGATTACCTGACAGAAAGGCCACAGTTTGTCAGGCTGGGGTACTGCATCTCTGGTAGAGTTCTAAGCAGCACAGGGGCTCCACATGGGACTGTTTTGGCTCCATTCCTGTTCACACTGTACACAGCAGACTTCACCTACAATTCTGAGTGTTGCCACATTCAGAAGTATTCTGATGATACTGCAGTTGTTGCATGTATCAAGAATGGTCAGGATGAGGAGTACAGAGCCCTGATAAAATCCTTCAGTGACTGGAGTCACAAAAACTGCCTCCTAGTAAACACCTCTAAAACCAAGGAGATGGTAGTGGATTTTCGAAGGGCTAAACCCCCTCCTTATCCAGTCAGCATCTATGGTGCGAACATTGAAGTGGTGCCAGCCTACAAATATCTAGGTGTGCACCTGGACAATAAGTTGGACTGGTCACTTCATACAGATGTACAATATAAAAAAGGGCAGAGACGGCTTTTCCTCCTAAGACGGCTTAGGTCCTTCGACATCTGCAGGAAGATGCTACATATGTTTTACCAAACTACAGTAGCAAGTGTGCTGTTTTATGCTGCAGTCTGCTGGGGAGGCAGCATAAAGCAGAAGGATGCAAGGCGGGTTGACAAACTGGTGCAAAAAGCTTCTTCAGTGACTGGAATGAGGTTTGAATCACTGGAGGCCGTGGTGGAGAGATGCACACAGAAAAAGCTAGAGGCCATTCTGGAATACCCTGACCATCCCCTACACAACACCCTGATGGACCAGAGAAGCAGCTGCAGTGGACGACTCACCTCACTGCGCTGCAGGACTGAACGATACAGGAGATCCTTCATCCCCACTGCTATCAGGCTCTACAACACCTTAGCCAATGGCAGATGACTAATCACTACTCTCATTACTTTACTACTTCACTACTTTACTACTCTCACTAATTTCTACTACTCTCACTACTTTTTACTACTTTCTTTCTTACTTATCTACAAGACTACCAGAATTTTCCTTCGAGGATTAATAAAGTTTATCTTATCTTATCTTATCTAATGTTTTTAGAAGGTGAGAGAAAACCGAGAAGCCCAGAGGAAACCCAGGGCGACACAGGAAATACATGCAAACCTTCACACAGATAATAAGCCTAGCTTTGAGGCAAAAAATGGGCCAAGGTCCTTTTTGTCACAAAAATAATGTAGATTTTTGCCGATTTTGCAGATCATTCAAAGTCAGTTACCACTTAATAAAACACAGCTTCTTGACAGCATGTCTATCATCTGTAGGAACATTTAAACTGAGTGGAATAACACCGGCATCCACTAACAACAATGACACATCCATTGGCAACACTGATTTTTTTAATAAAAAAAAAATCTGAAGGTAAAGCTGTTCCATTGTATATTGTGGTTGGTATGTTGCTTAAGTCTTAATTTAACTTTTTATTCATTCCTAAATTTAATGAAGAAAACTAAATTTCATGTACTTTTTCAGTTGGCTTGTTTGCTCCTAAGTGTTCATAAAAGTAAAACAATCTAATCAAAGTAAATAGATATCCCTCAAAATGCATAATTATGACTTTTTAAAATTGTATTTATATGTAGAAAGTTTACTTGATTAAGGCTTACATATTATAAATTTAATATAACTACTCACTTGGCAAGATGGTTTTGTAGCGGTTCTTCCTCACTACACCTGGAATGTTATATTCCTTTGGGTCCACAAAGTTCATAGGTGCCTCCTGTTTTAGACAGAATCACAGGCCCCAGTGAGATTTAAATTGGAATATTTTGTTGTTGAGAATAAAATCATCAATGCATTTTGGCCAGGCACACCAGAGAAATGAATAAATGCTCAGTTTAACGCTCAGAGTTATAAAGAAAAACTCAAGAGCTTCATCATGTGACCTACAGGCCTCTGTAAACACATTAAATGTTTATGTTCATGACAGCACAATCAGAAAAAGACTGAACAAGTATGCATTTCATGGAAAGGTGGCTAGGAAAAAGCTCTTACAGTACACACACAAAAAAAAACAATAAACAGATTTTAATATGTAGCCATTTTTTCACCAAAAGGTAAACCAACATTCAGAAACCAGGTGGGGAAAAATAAGTACACCCTATAATTCAGTAACATGTACCCTTAGGAACAATAACTTGAAGTAAACTTTTCTGTGGGAGTTCATCAGTCTCTCACATTGTTTTGGGGAAATTATGGCCCACTCTTCTTTAGAACATTGCTGGCAACATTGATGATGGGCTTTGAGATTAATACATGGTGACCCACAGGCTTCTGTTAGATTAAAATTTTCTGTTGGTTAAATCTGTAAGAGGTATTGTCAAGGCCATCCCATTGAAGCCAATAATGACCTTACATGTGTCTGCAAATCCCTCTCCAATGAAATCAGCGATAAATCACCACATTCATCAGGTATAATCATTCATTCATACAGTAACTTTTACATACCAACAGAATTTGTTGATTGTCAGCTCCCTTCCCAGCTAAATCAGTGATAAGCTACCATACCAGGTATGATTGTGGTTCCCCAAAATAACCACTAAAGTAGGATACAAGTTGGGCTCCCCATGTACACACTTGAATGACATTGTACTGATCATAAATAATGCTACCGTCTTGAACATAACATGGCTTATGATGGACATGATTATACTAGCTATCCGTACAACCTGACCATTCATAATAATGCAATAACTAGTAATGTCAATTATTTTCAGTCAACCATCCTTGCTCAAACATGCCCCATATCTGTGAACAAAATATACTGAATTTAGTCCTTTATAATAAACATGCAAAGGCCTTATGGTTGTTGGCAGTAAGGACAAATAGTCCTTTTTTTATGGTATGGGTATTGATGGCCTTTTAACAATTCACTCTTTCTACAGACAGTATGCACATGTTGATTTCTCTTATCATTATTACTTCTGGATTTGTGAGAGTACATATGTTGACTGAGTCTGTAGGTGGGTATAAATATATTTTTTAATCAATCTCACATAGAACTCAGCTTGTAGAACAGCATCATCCAGAGCACGCATATGTAGCTGAGCTGGTGTGAGAGGGTTAGATGCATTCTCCAAGTATTCTTGTGTACTCTGATCTCGAGGAGACAGCAGCATTCCATATGGCTCTGTGGTTCCAGGAGTGCACATATCCAAAGTCAGAGACACGTTTGATCCTCTCCTACAGTGACACAAGATCCAGACAACAGCATTACCCTGGGGCTATACAGTCATGCGAAAAAGAAAGTACACCCTCCTTTAATTTTATGTTTTTATTTATCAGGGCCGAAATAACAAATAACAATTGTGTGGTTCTCACCAATTTCTGTAACCAAACATGTAACCTTAAAACACAACGGATTTCAGTATGTACCCATTTTTACCCAAAAAGTAAACCAACATTCAGAAATCAGGTGGGAAAAAATAAATACACCCTATAATTCAGTAACATGTGGAACCACCTTTAGCCAACAATAACTTACATTTTTAACTTATAAATATTTTCTTTAGGAGTTTATCAGTCTCTCACATTGTTTTGGAGAAATTTTGGAGTAAAATCTTCTTTACAATATTGCTTCAGTTCATTGATATTTGAGGACATTCATTTATGCACAGTTCTCTTAAGACCCCGCCACAGCATCTCAATGGGGTTGAGGTCTGGCCATTCCAACACCTTGATTTTTTTCTTCTTTAGCCATTCAGAGGTCTATTTTGCTGGTGTGCATGGGATCGTTGTCCTGTTGTCCAATTTCAGCCAAACTTAAGCTGCTGGACAGATAGTTTCACATTTGTCTTAAGAATATTCTGGTATAAAGTGGAGTTCATCATTGTCTCAATGACTGCAAGTTTCCCAGGTCCTGTGTCTGCAAAACAAGCCCAAATCATCACCCCTCCAGCACCATATGCTTGACAGTTGGTATACGATTTTGTGGCGAGACACTGTGTTTGGTTTTTGCCAAACATGGCGCTGTGCATGATGAATAAAATATCTTCACCTTGGTCTCATCAGTCCAAAGGACATTGTTCCAAAACTTTTGTGGTTTGTTCAGATGCAATTTTGCAAACCTAATTTGCTGCCATATTCTTTTTAGAGAGAAGAGGCTTTTTCTTAGCCACCCTTCCATGAAAGCCATACATGTTCAGTGCTGCCATATTCTTTTTAGAGAGAAGAGGCTTTTTCTTAGCCACCCTTCCATGAAAGCCATACATGTTCAGTCTTTTTCTGATTGTGCTGTCATGAACATAAACACTTAATGTGCTTACAGAGGTCTGCAGACACGATGTAGCTCTTGGGTTTCTCTTTATATCTCTGAGCATTAAATGGTCTGACCTTGGATTTAATTTGCTGGGATGCCCACTCCTTTTGGGCAACTGTCTTGAATGCTCTCCATTTGTAAACAATCCTTCTCACTGTAGAATGGTGAATTTCAATTTGATTGGAGATGGACTTATAACCTTTCTCAGATTAATAAGCAGCCACAATTGCTTCTCTGAGGTCACAGCTGATGTCCTTTCTTCTTGGCATGATGTAGTCACACACCTGAGTGCTCCAGAACACCACATTGCCAAATGTTCTGCCTTTACAGTGGTAGTCACACGTCTTGATGATTAAATAATCTTGTGCATTTAATTAGTAACATCTGGCTGCTAATCACTGTCTTAAAGATTGTGGAAGTAGAAAGGGTGTACTTATTTTTCCCCTCCTGTTTTCTGAATGTTGCTTTACTTTTCAGGAAAAAAAAAACTTCGTATTGAAATCTATTGTGCTTTTTGTTGTCACTTGAGGTTATTTGTTTGTTTATGGAAGTTGGTGAGAACAACATAATTGTTATTTTGGCCCTGACAAAAAAAAAACACCACAGAACTGAAGGAGGGTGTACTTTCTTTTTCCTGTGTCTGTACAATGGTGATAAAGCTAACAAAAATGTAAGAAAACCAACATTTTATACTTTATGCCGTATTTGAGCTTTTGATTGCAAACTGCGAGAATGACTTGACAGTTTGAATGATTTGACCCTTCAGGGATTTGACATTATCATAGAGTAAATAAAACATTATTTTATAAATTAATGCGATGAAATTTGAGTGGATTGTAGAGGTACCCTGCCATATACAAAATGACATATATAGTCTGGTTGTTGACAGAGTCTGCTCTTCTCAAGAAAAATCTGTTCATGAGAGCCCTGTCCTAATCAAAACAACTTTCAGAGATGCTTAGAAGGAGAATTGTGGATACACAAGAAAAAGCTGCAACATACACTATTCAAGACCTATTCATCAGTCACATTAAGAGAAATTATCTTTAAATAGGGAAATTTCAGCACTGTTGCTACTCTCTCTAAGAGTGGGCATCCTGCAAACATCACCCAAATGCTAAAACAGGTGTCAGAGGGAAAAGACTTGTGGAACTGTAAAAGAAAATTTATTACATACAGGGGCTTTTTTGAGACTAGTTGCCCAAGCGCTGCTGTAAAGATTGTATTATATTTTATTAGCAGGATTTTATAGCCCAAAACCTGGTTGCCTGCTTTAGGAACTTGATTCCATCAGAAACTTCGTAGTAGATTAGTTTTTCTGCATGCTAAAAGACTCAGTTATGCATCATAATCAACCCAGAAATTATTGTAGGACCATAAAAATCAGTGTGTTGTATTGGCCATTCCAGTCAATGGACTGTCGGACACTTTTGAAAATTTATGTCCAAACACAGGACTATAAAAGCTTAAAATGTTCTGCATGGAGGACTGTTCCAGCATTGGAGTTCCAATAATTGTACTGTCTCAGTAAGAACCACTCTCAAACACAAAAACATGAGCACACTAAGGCGTCATCTGAACACACACACACACACACACACACACACACATGTATACATGTATACATATATCCCAAAGACCAGGAAATAGTTTGTGTGAGCTTAAAATTTGATCACCTTTCCTGCAGACCCACTGGTTTGACCGTGAGGGTAGTCGGGTCACCATCTGCCTTCATATCCATGAAGCAATCAAACACAGGCGTCTCAGGAATTGTATCCAGCTCATAAAAGTCCTCCTGCTTGGCATCAGTCCACTCTGAGTAAGTAAAGGATGGCTGTCTGCTAATGGATTGACGACGGTCATCAAGGAAGCCAGTGGAGTTACCAGGCACCAAAGTTCTAAGGCAGAACAATGCCTAGAGAAAGAAAGTTTATAGCATTTGACTGCTGTGCACATCAAATAGGTTTTTAAAGGTAGTAGTGTAGAACTGTTGAGTATATAACGAAGTACTCACTCCAGTGCCAAGGATAACTACTCCAAGGAACAGTGTTGCTAATAGTGGACATACACACTCAACTCTCCAAATCTCCATCTGTAGACATAGGTAGGTGGATATTATTAATGATGTGTACTTAATGGGCAAACAGTTAATTGCTTGAGAAAAATGAAGTTATATTCCACAACGGTGGAAGGTGGTCTCATTTATGTGCACGAAGGGTTGTTTTGATGGCAAAACTACAGCAAGGGTGCTCAAATTTCTCAGTGAGGTCTCCATTAACCCTTAAGCCAAGGTGGAAAAAAGGAAAGCTATATGAGTAATCATGGTTTCTTTCTTTGGATCTACTGAAGGCTTTCAGTGTGCTTGTCTCTTTACTTTGTCCAAATAACAAAGTTTCATAAGGAACTACACAAAACCACTTATGAAAGTCTTTTAATAAGTGTTTGTAACACATCCTGACACTGCACCTCACTAACATTCATACTGTAGAACCTGGTAAAAGTAGACAGTGAGCTCCATGTTGCCAAAACTGATACTCCTCACAAGACAGCTCTTTAGGGCTTGCTTTCTTGACTGGTCACTCATTCTGCCATCACTTTATGAGATATTGTGCTTGACATGTGCATCGGGACTGTAATGTCAGAAAATGACTATTGAGGAGCAAAGAGAAAAAGCACAGTTCCTACAAGGACTTGAATCTACTTAATAACAGTATGCCCTCTTTTATTTCTTTTCTTCCAGAAAGAAGCGAGCATGTTTTGCCCTCTTGTATTCTATAAATCACACTGGTTAATTCCTAATTGCAGCACTACTCTAAAGCAGCTCATGCACACTTTGTGAACACCCTAGTTATTAGAGCATGCTCTCCACTGATGTAAAAGCAAAGGAACCTCCAGTGTGAAATTTACTGTAGGTTTCATAGATCCAGAATGGGATGAGTTCTGCCTTCCTTTTTTAGAACGAGAAAATAGAGAATCCAGTCAACAAACCTGACCTATGTACTATCTCTGTTGCCTGCCTTTCTAATAGCAACTGCACTTCTACAGTCATTAGAGCCAGCCGGCATGGATCTCTCACCTTTATGGAGTGTTTAATCGTGGTCAATGATAAAACTGTACACGATACCCTACTGACAGTGTGCCCAGCAGCCACTTATCTGATTTTATCAAATCCAGGAAACTGTGCTGTGTCGCAATTTCTGAAAGTCAAAATGTGCTTGTGGCAAGTGGCTCAGGGTGTTTTTACCAGGCTCTCCCTTGTGTTCAGGCTGTGAGCGGTGCAGGTTTACACTCAGTTTTTTAAGCCTGTACCACCAGTAAGGCCACAAGTGTAATGTTATAATGCTATCAACAATCTCTCCTAGGGCTAAGAGGATCAGAAGCAGCCACTGAGACTACAGTCAGTCTCAATACACAAAACAACTATACTCCTCTAAGCTCTTCTCTTGATTATGCTGTTTGATTTTTTGCTAAGAGACCTGGAATATGACTCTTGCTTGCAATCAATTTCTCTACCCTGTGTTGCAACACAGTAGAGGTGTTTACTCTTTTTTTTCCTGGAGGCTGAACAGAGTCTACTGTTCATTTCTGTTCCTACTGCAACAATGCAGCAAATGTGCCCTTTTTTTATTAGGGGGTTGAGCCCCAAAGCCTTGTACCCATTTCTCTTCTTGCTGGAAAAAGCAGCAAAGGTGTCTACTTTTTTTCTTTTTACATGGCTATTGTCTGCTTCTCTCTTCAGCAAGACAATGCAGCACCCAAGAAAATTAATGAACAGACAAAAGTATCCTCATAGCCAACAAGGTGGGCTTTAAGTGTCACTGTAGGCATTATGCTACAGTTATGGCAAGGCTCTGGGTAAGACCTCAGCCAGAGAGGGAGACACCCTTGACTACCTATTGCTGAAAAGATACAGGCCCCTAGTACTGGAAAAGAGCTCTTGAGAAGAACTCTTCACCTTTCATGAGGGCAGGGAATTCTCCTCAGCTGGGATTAGGCTAAAAGCATTGAAAATGCCCAGAAATCATCTGCCTAATCTCCACTATCTGGGCACACTTACAAGCCACTCTCCAACCAACCAACAAGGTTGTCTGACAGGGTACCACTTAAGAGCATTCCTCCACCAGACTGTCTGACCTCTACTGACCCTTGCCAGGTACAGATGGTTTTACATACCAAGCCATACTGGAACTGTTCAAAGCAAGGACACACACACAGTGTTCTTGGGGGACACCCCCAACCATCACGATTTCACAAAAGGACCATTTTCTTTTAATGCTATTGAAATGGAAATTTCATAGGACATTCATATTCATGCATTCACATTCATACATTCATCATACATTCAAATTCATAAACATTTGGCGCCAAGTTATGTGTATCGGTTTAATGATATCATGTTGGATGAATGTGTAATTTGCCACTTTTTTAAATATATATGGAACACATCAAACCTGCCATGTTTGATCTTTAATGAAAGGTAATATCATGCTTGAAACATTGGGAAAGTTTTAAGGGTTGTATGAAACAATAGTTGCAAGATATGGACATAAGATAAGTGAATGCCCAGCTATCAAAAGTCCCAAACTGTAGGAGAGATGAGAAGTGTAATGCCCCTCCAACAACTCCCAGTCCCAACGATGACCAATGAACAATGAGGAACAGAGGTGATGGAGGATGGACTCCTCCCACACTGAAATCCTTTAACTCGCAACCCCTCCAGAAACAAGCGTTGTTGTGAATTGGGAAAGCACTGATTCCTGATCATCGATGACAACATTTAGCTGATCCCACATGGAGCTCAGCTAAATTCATACTCATTCATATTCATGGGTTCCTGCTTGCAACTTCTGGATTACTTGAGTACTCAGTGTCCTCTTCTGCAACTCCCAAAGACCCACCAACCCCCTAGTTATTAGTACCTGTTGATTTTTATCTCTATTCACATATATCATTTGTACTGTTTAAATCATACCATTTCAGTTGTTTATCTTGTTTGGTATGCTACTGTCATGCTCCCATACACATACTGCATTATTAACCATATTACATTAGCTATGACACGCACTCCACAAATTTGAGGTAACCAATTTTCCTTCAGATTTTCCTGAGAAATTACAGTGGTGCATTGCTGCCTCATACATATTATGTTTTCTACTCAATTATGTTGTAATAATGAGATATGTCGTTAAAACGATGTTTTCTCGTATTAATGACAAATGTCATAAAAACAACATATTTTTCCTGTAAAAACGAGGCATGTCTTTAAAACGACATATTTTTCCCGTAATAACGAGATACGTAAAAATGTCATTTTTCATCCATTTTCATTTCCGAACTGTGCTGACTACTGTAGGCCTTCCATATGGCAGACTATACATATGGCAGAAGTTATTAGGTTATTAAAACAACAGTTATTAAATCATAAGCACAAGTCAACATGGATTTTTGGATTGTTCTTCAGAATCACAGGGTTTCAGAGGAAAATATTCAAAAAATGAAGATAGACAAGATAATTTTTCTGAATTGTGTTAATGTAAACTACAGGCAGGTTTGGAGCTTTGCAAATTTAGGATGGGAAATATACAGTATATTAATGGAAGATAGGATTAAATAAAACTACAATAATGTTAGTTGCATGCAACGTAACCCTTTAATTGTCCACGTAAGAGTTTTGCCAGTCGTTCAAGCTAATACAAGTTGATCTAAAAATAGTGTTAGCATTTTTTTTACTATTAAAAAAACAATAACACAATTTAAAAAAAAAAAATTGGATGGGCATGACTGGCATGTGGAGACATGAATGCCGGAGGTTCTATTCCACCCTATTAAGTTTCATTTCAGTAATCCAACTAGGTGAATGTATATTAAGACAATTTCATTATTTTCTCAAGGAATAAAACTTAATGAATCTACATTGATTTTCAGTACAGTCAATTTGTCAGTCGGCACACAAGCCAAGTCGTATAGTTCATGTGTTCGTGTATTGTTTACATATATGTTGTAGTATGTTGCTTAATCATAGCAATGTCAAACTCAATTCTCAGTCTGGTTAATCAATCAAACAACAGTGCTCCTTTGAGGAGAAAATAACATAGGGCATAATGAATATATGCTTAATGTTTCTAATATCGAGTAGGTTTTGCATAGAAAAAATCGATATAGAATGTGTATAATATTTGAGCAAACTATAAAGAGGGTAATATACAAGAAATACATAAGCTGTAAACGTACAATACAAAATGAGCATACAAATATAATTTATTTAAATGCAAATACACGGTTCCATATCCTGGGACACTAGCAGCCTTATAAAATAATAAGGAAAAATGGCACTGCAATAGTGGCAAATTTGTTCCATTATAACAATAAGATTGAGAAATAGGTTGCATTAAAGGGAATTCACTAATAGGTTACCTTAAAAATTCTTAGCGTACCATTGAAAATATTATGTTTTTAATGTTGTCTGTAGGATAATTCCTGTCTGTGGACCTATACCTATTAAATCTTATTTTTAATATCAGCTTGTCTAGGTACATTCATTTTTGTTGACAGGATTGCTGCAAGGTGCTGAATCACATGGTACAAGACAGACTCTGCTTGAAAAGCTAAGATGGAAGATGGGAATAAGTAACAGAACAGAGGCTGATGAAGGTTCTTCTGAGGACTTTGACCCTAAATGCAGATGGTATTTGAGGAACAACAAGATGGCTGAGAAAACGACAAGAAAAATTGACATAGGATGGTTTCATGAGGGTAAAAGTAAGGAAGCTCTCAGGTGGAGGAACTAGAACCATTGATATCTCTAAAAATGCAAATAAAGCTGATATTTTAAGTCAAGCCAAGGAACTGTTCTTCCCAAGAGGTGTGTCCAAAGCAGAATTGCATAAACCACAGAACAATGTGTCACTCCTGTAATTCCTGTTGATTCACCCGACTCTTTATCTCAGTCATCGGAAGTCGTAATAGGCCAATATTCAGGTTAACCTATGGCATGCCTATGGCATATGGAAGACACTTTGGTGTATTGACCTATGCATGTGCCTGTCACAGAAGAAACTAACATGGTAATCACTAATGTCATTTATCCCTCAACAAGCGATGCAGTCAGTATGATTGATTTGAGTTTGGCAGAGGAGGCTTTCAGTCCTATAGAAGCAGATCAAGTAGATGTTGCAGCTCATGGGGTCATCTCTTCACCTTCAGAATGTGAACTCCTGCTTGTAACCATAAAGCTACATAGGATCACTCAGGCTTCTGATCTGAATTTTTGGATCGTGCAGCTGAAGGGGAGGATATGAGAGTGCCGTCACTCTCTCCAAAATGGCAGGAGGAAGACTGGAAGTCAATTGCAAGAATCTTGGCCAAAGGATATAAAGACCAAGGATATTTTCCAACTTGTCTGGCTACAGCTTTCACAGTGGCACTCACTTTTGGAGAGTATTCAGTCACAGATGAAATGATTATTCATTCATTTCTCATATACCTGAGTCAGTCAGAAAGGGATATGGTCTCCTTTGCCTTAAAGAAAATCTCCTTGGTGATGACAAAGATGACCTGTTGGATCTTCTGGATCACTTGGGTGTAACCACCACGCTAACACAAGAAAACCTAAAAGAACTGATGGTGAAAGCTGGCCACAAACATATCCATATATCCAACATATCCAGCTACCAAAATATGCTTCGGACAACATGTCTGGAGAAGCCAATCAGATTTTTAGAGAAACCTTCAGCAAGCCAGTGGATATACTAGAAGAGAAAAGGACAACAGCAAGAGGTTTATGAAGTTGCTGGATGTCCCACCAAAAAATCAAGCAGAAAAGAAAGTGTTTGCATTTTTTACAGCAGTACATCAGACGATTGGATGGAGTGGGATCAAGGAAGATGCTTAGGTTTGTAACAGGCTCTGATGTTGTCTGCGTCAACAAAATACAAGTGATTTTCACATCTTTGGATAGATTGGCAAGACAATCAGTCGCTCACATCTGTGGTCCAGTTCTGGAGCTTCCTTGCACCTACAGCTCTTACCCAGTTCTGCACTCTGAAATGGAAAGTATATTGTACACATGCACTTGTCATGGACACTGTCTAAATCATGACCGAAATGCTAACAGGAGCACATGGTTCTGATTTTTTGTTATTGCATTTACCAAAAAGAAATATGTGAGAGTTAATTGTTTTGTTAAGAATTGTATTAATCCTTTTGTGTTTGTTTGATATGTCCATGGTTAGGGGTAATTAACAAATGGTTACAAATTCACATTTTTGGAAGTTCATTGTTTAGAAATGTTCATATTCAGCTGATAAATATAGATAAACATTGATTATGTTTAAAGTTGCACAGTAGCAGCTGACTTTTTTCCTCATGCCTTCTAATTCAACTGTAACCTTCCTCCTTCACAGTTCAGGTTAAAACATTCCAGGGAGCCAAGTGAAAATTTTCTAAATGGTCAGGGTTAAATTTACTGTGACATAAACAGTAATTAACACATTTTATGACTCAATTTGAAATTTATTACGGTTTGATTTTACATAATAAATCTGTATTTCATATTTCTCTTACATACTTTCATTACAACCTACATTTTCTTATGGAGTATGGTTTCTCTATTTTGCATTTTTCTACTATGCTATATATATATATATATATATATATATATATATATATATATATATAAATATATAATATATATTTATATATATAAAAATAAATATATATATATATATATATATACAGTACTGTGCAAAAGTCTTATGCACATGCAAAGAAATGCTGTAGAGCAAAGATGCCTTCAAAAATAATGAAACCAAATGTTTCTACATTAAAAAAATACTATAAAGAGCAGTAAACAGTAATAAATGAAACAAAGTCAATATTTCATGTGATCCTTCACTTTAAAAAAAATAGTAGTCTCAGGTACAATTTGTGCAGTTTTATAAGGAAATTAGCTGTAAGTTTTACTGAGCATCTTGCAGTACCAGCCACAGTTCTTCTGGAGACTTGACTATCCATTTGCTTCTTGTTTTTGCAGCAAAACCCAGCAGCCTTTGCATTTTGTGTTTTTGGCTGAAAAGTGGTCTCATGTAATATGCTGCTTTCTTTACTGACATACAAACATTTTTCTGTAACGTTTAATTTTGTGCTGGAAAACAAATGTTTGGAATTCTAAAATGTTTTTGTACTGAATCAATAATGTAGAAGTCATAAAATAAAAATCTATAACAAAGTTTGTACTAAAAAATAGGGTGCCTAAGACTTTTGCACAGTACTGTATATATATATATATATATATATATATATATATATATATATATATATATATATATATATATATCTATAAAGGCAAAATCACTGTATATATACTGTATATATATATATATATGCTGTATAAAGGCAAAATCACAAAAAATATATATATACCGGAAGTATTTGGACAATGATGGCGTTTTTGTGATTTTGCCTTTATACAGCACCACGATGGATTTGAAATAAAACAATCAAGATGTGATGGAACAAGATGTGATAGACTTTCAGCTTTATTTTAAGAGGCTCCACAAAAATATGACATTTACCATTTAGGAATTACAGCCATTTTCAACAAAGTACCTCCATTTTCAGGGGCTCAAAGGTATTTGGACAAAGTGACATAATTGTATCCAATACTTGGATGAAAATCCTTTGCAGTCAATGACTGCCTGAAGTCTGGAGGCCATGTTCTCAAAACTCAAAATCTGAGTTTCCTCCCTGGAGGTGCTTTGCCAGGCCTTCACTGCAGCCACCTTCAGTTGCTGCTTGTTTGTGGGTCTTTCTGCCTTCAGTCTTGTCTTCAGTAAGTGAAAAGCATGCTCTATTGGGTTGAGATCAGGCGACTGACTTGGCCATTGAAGAATATTCCATTTCTTTGCCTTCAAAAAGTCTTGAGTTGCTTTTGCAGTATGTTTAGGGTCATTATCCACCTGCACTGTGAAGCGGCGTCCTATCAGTTTTGTAGCATTTGGCTGAATGTGAGCAGAGAGTATAGCCCTATACACCTGAGAATTCATCTTGCTACTTCTGTCAGCAGTCACATCATCAATAAACACCAGTGAGCCCGTTCCATTGGCAGCCATACATGCCCATGCCATAACACTCCCTCCTCTATGTTTGCACATGATGTGGTATACTTTGAATCATGAGCTGTTCCTTTCTTTCACCATAGTTTTCTCTTCCCATCATTCTGGTACAAGTTAATCTTGGTTTCATCAGTCCAAAGAATCTTATTCCAGAACATGGGAGGCTTTTTTTAGATGTTTTCTGGCAAAGTCTAATCTGGCTTTCCTGTTCTTGAATGTTAACAGTGGTTTGCACCTTGCTGTAAACCCTCTGTATTTACATTCATGAAGGCATCTCTTGATTGTAGATTTTGACAATGATACGCCTACCTTCTCCAGAGTATTCTTGACTTCTGTTGATGCTGTGAAGGGGTTTTTCTTCACCAAGGAAAGGATTCTGCGATCATCCACTTTAGTTGTCTTCTGTGGTCTCCCAGGTCTTTCGATGTTGCTGAGCTCACCAGTGCTTTCTTTCTTTTTAAGAATGTACCCAACTCTTGATTTGGCCACACCTAAGGTTTTTGCTATCTCTCTTATAGATTTATGTTGTTTTTTCATCCTATCGATGGCCTCCTTTTTTCTGCTTCATTTGTCTTGAAGTAATGAGGGAATGGACCGCACCTGGTCAACCAACTTCTTGTCAGTCAATTGTCCAAATACTTTTGAGCCCCTGAAAATAGAAGTACTTTCCTTAAAATGGCTGAAATTCCTAAATGGTAAATGCCATAGAGGTTTTTGTGGAACCTCTTAAAATAAAGCTGAAAGTCTACACTTTGATCACATCTTGATTGTTTTATTTCAAATCCATTGTGGTGGTGTATAAAAGCAAAATCACAAAAACGCCATCATTGTCCAAAATATATATATATATATATGCACACAGTATATATTTATTCACGAATTATAATGTACATTTCAGATTAAAATGTGAACATTGATTTATATTTTCAAAGTAACACATTTTCTTGCAAGAAAAATGATATGATATTAAACATTAAACCATGAGCCAGTGTCATGTTAAAATGGTTGCTTTAATACAGATTTGTAACTATACAGCTACTGTATAGTACAATTCAATAGCTTCATCAGGTGTTGTGGGTGGATGAAGATGGTTCTCTTCCATGAGAAGGCATGATAAAGTAAAAACTGTCTCGTCCCATGAGTATGGCCCTCTCTGAAGACATTCCTCTCTACAGGCTTCAACAGCCTCCTGAGAGACCTGCTTCATGTAATCTATTGCTCAAAAAAGGTGTGACAGTTGATACATCATGATTAGACAGCTATTTGGAGCCACTGCATGTCTGCACCAGCAAATTCTGTGAGTGTTCCACAAATGCTGAGCTTGTTGCAGCTGTTCCTATATCAGTGAATTAAACAAATGTACTTTACATGATTTCATTAGCAAACATTATCATCTACAGTGATTTATAAAGGAGTATGAAAATAAAATTGAACCAGCTAATAAAGAACACTGACTGTTATTGGAGGTCAACACTGACTTTTGGGCCTAGTTTTATTACACACACAAATCACGTAATAATCTTACCTCAATTATATTCAGATATTCAGACAGGTGAATAATATTGACTGCTTGTCCAGGAAACTACCAGCAAAATAATCACTATCCTTCAAATCCTAATTAATCTAGTACTGAGCATCCTATTTTCTCATGAACGCCCACTAGCTCTCAATGTGCTGGTTATGGCTGCTTGAACCATAGAGTAAGCAGTTTTCAGCATTTTTGTCACGGCTGTCATATCATAGGAACTTTTGCATTTTTTTCCACATAACAGGTCTCTGTTCCCAGGTCTGACCTCAGTCTGGCTGGTGCCCCCATCCTCTTTCCAACTTCCTTAATAAAGTAGCTGGCGATGACCTTTGGGTTAGAATTAGTAGAGTATGCATAGAGCCAAATTACCATCCTAGAAAATCCATTCATTGCACCATTGATGCACATACCAAATGGTTTCAGTTTGTTATATGAGTCTATATGCCACATTAAATTGGGGTCGGGATTTCGATACATCCGATGTCTTAAGTGATTTTTCCTTTGCATTTGTACTCCACGGTGATCCAGGATGTTTAACAAGTGTCAAATTACACTTTGACTGACAACACATCCAGCCTGTATACATTTCAGATGTTGTAGTTTGTATCCATGTAGCTTCCCATAACAGTCTGGTTCATCCACAAGGAATAATGCCACTTCCAATAGGTCAGTTTGATTATTTCATCTATACAGTCTCAGATGTTTAAGATGCCGAGGCAGTGTCCACATACTAATAATATTCCTGTCAACTTGGCTTAATGATAATAAAATGTTTTTGTGGCTTAAACCAAGAAGAAAATAAAAATAAATCAGTTCAGTTAAATGTGCCATGATGCCTAGTTCTTGCCAAAAAAAGCTGAATTCATTTACCATTCTATAACAGCATCTGTTTCAGAAAACTCCTTTTTCTTCGATGACTGAAGCCTTTACAATCACGCAGTGAAACTGCACCGCCATTGGTTCATGCAGTGCAATAAAATGAACCAATGGCTCGGCAGCGAGTCAGGAGGGCCGATCTCACAGAGGTCAGCCCAGCTTAGGATAATTGTTCCAAAATAATTCTGTGTAGTCTCAACACTTCTGAAAGGGCCAAGAATGTACAAGGAATGTGCCTGTCCTAAACAGGCGCGTGCCCCTTAAGCAGATTGGATCCAAGCCTATAAGGCCAGAACGTCCAAGCTATAGAACCTGGTGAATGTGGATGGCGAGGCCCAGCCGGCCGCTGCACAAATGTCTGCTATGGACACCCCTCTAGACCACGCCCAAGACGAGGCCACACCTCGAGTGGAATGGGCTCTAACTCCTGTGGAATGGGCTCTAGTGGTTAGCATCCACTAACCACTGAGAAATTCTCTGCTTTGTGACCGGAGACCCTTTGGTGCGGCCGCCAAAGCATACAAAGAGTTGCTCCGACTGCCTGAATGGAGCGGAACACTCGATGTAAATCCTCAGCGCCCTGACAGGGCAGAGAAGGTTCAACTCCGGGTCTTCCGCTGATGGAGGAAGCGCCGAGAGAGTGATAACCTGTGCTCTAAATGAGGTGTAGAGCACCTTAGGAATGTATCCATGACTTGGCTTTAGGACGACTTTGGAGTCATTAGGCCCAAATTCAAGGCAGGCAGGGCTCACCGAGAGTGCCTGTAAGTCACGTACTTGTTTGACCGATGCTAACGCCAGTAGCAGGGCGGTCTTTAAGTAGGGTTTTTAGGTCCACAGACTGGCTCGAAGGGGGACACCTTGAAGGCCCTCAGGACCGTGGGCAGGTCCCAGGCAAGGACGGTAGGGGGCCGAGACGGATTGAGCCTGCTGGAAACCCTCAGGAAACGAACAATCAGGTTGTTCTGGCCCACAGACTGTCCGGCTATAGGAGCATGGGAAGCTGCTATAGCTGCCACATAGACCTTGAGCGTGGAAGGGGAGCAGCCCTTATTCAACAGCTCTTGTAGGAAGAACAATATCACTGTCACAGAAAGTTGAGTCTTCGCTGCGGGTTACGCACCATTTAAGGGCATAGAGGCGTCTCATGGACGGGGCTCTAGCCTGTGATATAGTATTTAGGACACTTTCAGGAAGATCTACTGATTCCCGTCGAGAACCCAAAGGTGCAAAGCCCACAACTCGGGTTGGGGGTGCCAGATTGTCCTGTTCCCCTGAGAGAGGAGGTCCTGCCTCAGGGGAATGAGCCACGGGGCTGCTGTGAGCAGCTGAGACAGCCCCGAGAACCAAAGTTGGTACCTCCAGAGCGGGGCCACTAGGAGGACTCTGTGCTTGTGTTCCCTGATGAGGTCTAGCATCCTTTGAAATGCTTTGAGGAGGCGGGCGGCTCCAATTTTGAAAGAAGGCTGCAAGCTGTTGTATGGCCAGCGCACGTCCTGGCATGACTGCTGCCCTCATGCGGGCTCAGTCAAAAACTGCCCCCAGGAACGAAGTACGTTGGCTGGAGGACAGTGAGTGAAATTGGCGAAATTGACCCTGAATCCTAGGCACTCCAAGTGGCTGAGGAGGAGGGATCTGTGGGACCCTAGCTCGGCCTCTGATTGGGCTAAGACAAGCCAGTCGTCGAAGTAATTCAGAATGCAGATTCCCCTCTGTCTCACAGGGGAAAGAGCCGCATCTATGCACTTCGTAAAAGTGCGAGGGGCCAGTGACAGTCCGAAGGGCAGGACCGTGTATTGATAAGCCACTCCCTCGAAGGCGAATCTCAAGAATCGTCTGTGCTGGGGGGCTATCTGGATGTGAAAGTATGTGTCTTTCAGATCCAGAGAAAAGAACCAGTCCCCTGGGTGTATTCGTGAGAGGATCTGTTTGAAAGTAGTCATTCTGAAGGGCCGCTTCATGAGCGAGTGGTTCAGGTGCCTGAGATTGAGGATGGGCTGAAGGCAGCCATCCTTTTTGGGGACAAGGAAGCAACGGCTGTGGAATCCTGATTTGCTATGCGCTGGTGGAACCATTTCTATGGCACCCTTTACCAGTAGGGCCATCACCTCGGAGCGCAGTACGTGATCGTCCTTGCTCCACACTAAGGTGGGAACCGCACCGCTGAATCGTGGGAGTGAGTAACCTCGTTTTATAATCCCCAAAACCCACTCTGACACTCCGGGGATGGCCTGCCAGGCCTCGGCCCGTGTGGCGAGGGGTTGGATTGGTTCAAGTGGCAGATCGCCGTGAGGGAACCTGACACTCGTTGTAAGTGGAAGAGGAAATCTGCTCTCTGACTGAAAATGTTTGTGTTTTAATTTTCCCGCTATAACAGCGGCTGTGTGTGTGGGTGCTTTTAGAATGGGCCCAGGGGCCCAGTGTCCAGAACAGTGTTTACAACCAACATACTGCCGCCCGCACCCGGAACAGAACGGGGTGCTTGGGGGCATAACAGAGATTGTTTGGGGGTGGTCCAGCGATTGCGAGACTTTGCCCCTTCGTCTTACTGTCGAGTAGATCAGGACGATGCCTAAGGTGCAGGATCCAATGTCAGCTTGGGCCGGGGTCCTTGGCGCCTCGGGAATGGGAAGCGTCTGGCCGAGCGGGAGCGCTGCGAAGGCTCAGGCTTTTGAGTGGGCTGAGCAGGCGAAGGCACGGTTTTAGGTTTGGGGCGACTGGTAACACTTGCAGACCTTGAGCGCTTCGGCAAGAAGTGTCGCATTGCCTGGGACGACTTCTGTGCAGCAGTAAAACGCTCTGCAAAACCCTCGACGGCAGGTCCGAACAGCCCCGTGGGAGAGACCGGAGAGTCGAGGAAAGGAGCCTTGTCAGCCTCCTTGATCTCTTTGAGGTTCAGCCATAGGTGGCGCTCCAGCACCACTAAGCTGGTCATTGACCTCCCGATGGCCATCGACTTTGTCACTCGAACAGCCAGGTCCGTCGCACTGCGCAGCTCTCTAAAAGCCACAGGGTCGGGTCCCGACTCATCCATAACCTGGAGGAGTTTGGCCAGAAAGACCTGGAGCGCGGCCATGGAGTGCAGAGCTGAGGCCACCTGCCCGGCAGAGGAGTAAGCTCGTCCAGCGAGGGCAGACATTGTCCTGCACGGTTTAGAGGGGTGCGCGACCTTCGCTCTCCATCTGATGGCAGTGGGCGGGTAGAGGTGTGCACCACTGACTCATCCAGGGGTGGCAGCTTTTCATAGCCCTTTTCGTCTGCGCCGTCAACCGTGGAGAGCTCGTCATGGACCTCCGGAAAAAAAGGTGCGGCTCGCTGACAAGGGGCCTGGTGGCGCCCCGGCAGGATCCATTCGTCCAGACAGCTGCGAGTGGGCTCCTCCGGTGTGGACCACTCCAATCCCAGCTCCTCCACCGCTCTAGAGAGGATGCGGAAAAGCCAGGCGTCCATCCCCGTTTTGGTGACGCTGGGATCCACACGGTCGATAGAAGAAAATGGGAGGGCGCGAGGGGCAACGTCACTCTCTGAAAAGAAAGCGATCCCAGCGCGCAGAGAGGAGAGACTCATGCTCACGCAGTGTGAACACTTCATCTCCGTCAGAGCAGCTTTTGCGTGGGGCTTGCCCAGACAGGAAACGCACTCTGAGCGGCCATCGTCAGCATGCAGAGCGGTCCTGCACGAGCTGCAACAACGGCACAGCATTTGCAACAACGCCGCATGCTCTTTTGGGATTGGGAAAAAAACACTCTTTTAGCTCACCGGATGGTGGCAGGGGACGAGCTGGTATCTGCGCCACACGCTGGAGGTGGCTTGAAGATCGGGCGTGAACAGCAGGACGGCGCAGGCGTGTCAACGGTGAGCGGCTTCAAGTCTCGTAGATCCAGTGAAGAGAAGATCTCCGTCGCTGAAGGAGAATTGATCTGAGATCCTAGGGCACAATGCCCGCTTATATAGCCAGATGGTTCTGTCCTGGTGGGCTTCCTTGCCATTGGTTCGTTTTATTGCACTGCACGAACCAATTTGACACGTGCCACATACCTAAACATTGTGGCGAACCAGTTACACCCAATCATGGCAATAGAATTCCCTGATGTCAGTTGCCAATTGAGCATTTGTAGGATGTGCTGGAACAGCAAGTCCGATCTGTGACTGGCTCCAACACACAACGTACAGGACTTAAAGGATCTGCTGCTAACATCTTGGTGCCAGATACCACAGGGCACCTACGGTGGTCTTGTAGAGTCCATGTCTCAGTGAGTCGTAGCTGGTTTGATGGCACCCAGAGGATCAACAGCATATTAGGCAGGTGGTCATAATTTTTTGGCTCATCTTTGTTGATCTTAATAAATTTTTGGTCTTTTTTTTTTGGCTCATCTTTATTGATCTTTGTTTCTCGTGCTGCTCCTGTTTTGCATATTCTTTTCCTTATGATTTTACATGGTAGCAATTTACCTGAGTATTTACACAAACATTTCAATGTACAAACGTCATCACCATACTGTGCAAATGATAAATAAAAGTCTCCAACTTTACAAAACACTAGTTCTAGAGGGTCATCAGCACAATTTAGTGATTTTCCAGCGCAAACATACCTGATTAGTTTTATCGCCAAACTATGCTAGACTATAGGTCTCCAGGACAAGAGTTGTGCAGACCTGTTCTATGCATAAAACTTAAAGGATGTGGTAGTATTGTTTGCCAAAACTCTATAACAATTATTAACAAGGAAATATCGTACCAGCACTGTTCCCTGAAAGCTGCATGTAATAATACCTGGGGGTAAACTATCTAAATACACCATATGGCCAAATGTATGTGGACACCTGACCATCACACCCATATTTGCTTGCTGAAGTTCCTATTCCAAAGTTGGTTCACCCTTAGCTGCTGCAACAGCCACATTATTCTGGGAAGACTTACCACTTTATTTTGTGGCTGTGGGAATTTCTGCCCATTCAGCCATAATTAGTGAGGTTGGGCATTTACAGTATGTCAGATAAAGAGGCCTGGTGCATAGTTGGCATTCCAGTTCATCCCAATGTTGTTGTGCCCAGGGTCACTGTCATGCTGGAACAGGTTTTGGCTAGGCCTCTTAGTTTCAGTGAAACCTTAAAGCTACAGCATACAAAGACATTAGAGACAATTATGTGCTTTAAATTTTGTGGCAATAGTTTGGGGAACACCTACATATGGGTGTGATGGTCAGGTGTCCACATATTTTTGGCCGTATGTGTATTTCGAGAGATTTGAGCAATACTGCCTCACAAACAGGATTGTGAAAGGAAGATGGCCATGCTGTAATGGGTGCAAAAATCTATAAACTGGTATGTAGTTTAACAGCACCGTCAAAATCTGCCAAGAATCAGGAATGGCTGAGCATGAACAGATTTGCAGCTAAACGCAACGGAAAAGCATGGGCATGCTTTAGATATGGAGGAAACTGTCACATGAACCTGCCAAATGCTGGATCAAAGGCAAACAGCGTAACAGAAAAATACAAACAGTGTAACAGTAAGGGACACAAAAAATGTAAAAGTGAAAAAAAGAGAAAAACCCATGGAAACCAGGCAAGAGAGACAAAAAGGTGCATGTCATGAATGTCAGATGATTCTAATGGTGAAGAGTTGTCATGGCTTGACCTACATTCCCTGAAAGAGACACATCACAAAGTAATCTGAATGACACTGGTAATACTGGTCTACAAGGAGAAAGCCTCAGAAATGAAAGTAGCTAAATTTTACCAACATTGGGTCACTAATAAAGGAAAATTAAGTCTTGAGTGTTAATTGGCTCCATTTTCCAAGATACAGCATCAGGTCAAAACTGCATCAAAATAATTCAAAATTAGAAGGGGGGGTGTGCGATTATGCTCCATAACTTTTCTGCAAAATGTGATATAGAAATGAGAATGGTGCCACACCAATCATTATAAATTTATCTTTTTATTGATACCAATAACATAACTTTCCATTCATTTATTGTTTTTTTTTCATGTAACATTTTCATGCTTTTTTCATGAAAAACTGACCAAATTGTGAGTGGGTGGGTCCCATTGCTGTGTAGCTTCCAGGACTATTAAGATACAACTTCAAAATTATACAGTTTTAAAGCTTACGAAATATAATGTGAATATCAGATAATTACAGAATACTAGCTCTAACATCAGATTTAACGACAAGGCTCCATCTTTATTCTGTATCTAAATGGCGCTTTTTGGCTTGTCTCTTGTGAACTGCAGTAGGATCATTCCTGGAGAGATTCCAGCATTGATCGGCATGATCCCTTTTGCAATTGGGGGAACCATGCAAAAATAGCAATCGCTACTGTGATTGGTGGGTTCCCTCCACACCATTGAGACTGCGAAAGGCATGGACTTTTTCTTCTTGTTCAGCCAGTGACGCAGATAAGTTACACATGTGATAAAACAATAATGAGGGGCCCAACTCTTGTCCTGATCCCCTATTTTGCATCCAAAATATAGGTGATATGCCTTTATTTTACCACTGCCGTCATACTGCACTTTTGAGATGCAATTTGAGATGCAAATGTAACCTCGCCGCAAATGTAGCAGAAGTTATCTGCGTTGTTTACACAGTTTCGAGGCATCTTGTTTTCTGAGGAAAAATATCATGCTACTGTTCCTTGGAAATGTTAGGCAATGACACTTTCACAAGCCACCAAATGTAACCGTATGATCTGCATAGATCTGGCCAAGACACATGTACTCTGCAATAAAAGACCAACAAATTACAGTTAGGTAATAATCTTTAGTCTCAAAGTGAAGATAAATTTATAAACTTTCACATGGTACCATTTTCATTGTTCTACCCTACTTTGTCGAGAAGCTACAAGGCATCATGATCATCAGACACTCCCCTCCCTTGTAGGCAAATGTAGATAATTATAAATCTTTATTGTGAAATATCTTGAAAACTTTAGCCAACCAGCACCTTTATTACCTGTTTTCTAATTCATCTAATCAAAGTATGTAAGAATTAGCACATTTTATCTCTGAGTTCGTAGACCAGTTTGTAGACCAGTGTAATTGGAGGAGTGAAATTAAAGATGGAGTTAGACACAAGGTCAGACAATCAATGATCTCATGCAAATGTACAAGGAAAGATTTTCATACATGAAACTGAACCATACCACAGTAAGGCTAAAAAGATACACAGGACAGCAAATCGCACCTGTTGAAAAGTGAAATATGAACACAAACAAAGAACACTTGACCTGTATGTACTGCAGAACGATGGTGTGCCTTTGTACAGACATGAATGGCTAAGATGCATTCTGCTCAAATGGCAGTCCATAAGGGCAGTACAGCTGACTGTATCACAGAGTGTGAGGTCCACACAGGAAAAGTTGACCCAGCTCCAGGAACGTTCAGCTCATGTGTTCCAAGAGCTGAACGTTCCCAGAGCTGGGTCAGCTTTTCCTGTGTGGAGCTCACACTCTGTGATAATTTAATCACCTCTATCAAAATGTGATGATTCTTTCTAAAGTAGATTGGTGTGACTGGGCAACACCCATATTGCCAGTACTCAAGAAAAATGGTATGGTGTGTATTCGTGGTGACTTTAAAGTCACTATAAATCCTGTGCTTCATGCAAACTAATATACTCGCATAGAGTATATATTTGTGTCACTCTCAGGTAGGGGGCATTTCCAAAGATAGACCTTTCTGAAGCATATCTGCAGACGGGCATGGAAGAGTCATCCAAAAAGTATCTCACCATAAATAGTCATAAAGGTCTATTTTGCTATAACAGGCTAGTTTTTGGGGTTACTTCAGCTCCAGCTGTGTGACAGAGAGCAATGGATCAAGTGCTCTAGGCTATCCCTAGCAGACAGTATTATTTGGACAATATGGATTTTCACTGGCAGTGATGACAGAAGACTCACCAAATCTTGAAGCAGTCTTGACAAGACTGGCAGAGTTTGGAAAGAGAGCAAGCAAGAGCAAATGCAAGTTCTTTGTAGAAATATTTCACCGAATACTGTCGACATGTAATAGATAAGGAAGGACTTCACAAATCCCAGGACAAAATTGATGCAGTGCTCAAAGTGCCTAGACCAGTAAATATGAGTCAACTGCAATCCTTTCTGGGTCTTGTCAAATATTCTGAAGAACAGTTATGGTTTTTTATTATAGCTCTTAGAGCTCTGCTTACTGTTCATATTAACAGTGTGGTATGGTATGTAACTTTCAGACCTACTGGAGCAAGTTAATCACTTCTCTTCTGCAAGCCTCCCTGCTCTCCAGAGCGCCCCTCCTTATGCATCACCTGGTGCCCTTCCTTACTCTGAGATGAGATCAGACCCTCTAGAGGCTAAACTGGTGAACTGCAATGGAAAATGAAAAACAGAACAAGGGAAATGGGAAGGCAAACTGTGAAGCCAAACCACCCACTACAGTCCATGAGTTACGATCATTCCTTGGACTTTGTAATTTCAACAGAGTATGGGTTGATTCATACACAATCGTGGCCCAACCACTGAATCACATGCTGAAGGGAAGAAAAGCATCCAAAGAACAGTTACAGTTGAACAATGAGCAAACGGAAGCATTCACAAACTTCAAGCAAGCTCTTTGCCAAGCACCAGCGCTTGGAATTCCAGACACTAACCGACCCTTTGTCCTGCATGTTCAGGAGCATGATGGGTACATCACAGCTGTCTTGACCCAAGAATGTGGAGAGATGCACAGACCAGTCTCATATTATTCAGCCAAGCTGGATGAAGTGTCACAAGGATGGGGGCCGTGCCTAAGAGGGATTCAAGCCACATGTCTGCTGTGGAGGCAGCCCTGACAATCGTAATGGATCAAAAGATCACAGTGAAGTGCCCACATGCTGTACACACAATAATCACCATGAATCAAGTGTCACAAGTTACTGTTGCACAATGGACATGTTGGACAGCAATTCTAGAGCTGCCCAATGTCACCAATGGGAAGGCAATAGGCAATAGCCTAACAATGAAAATCTACATAGACTCCAGAAATGCTTTTGGAGTGGCTCATGATTTTGAGCAACTGTGGAAGAACAGAGGTTTCTTGACTGCTGCTCGAGAACTACTGGCTACATTGCAACTAACAAAAGAAGATCCATCATCAAAGTCAAAGCACACATGAAACACAGCACAGAAGCAAAAAAAAAAAAGCGCTAACAGATGGGGCTGCAAAGTTAGCCGTGGGTTAATAAAGTGGCAGACAATCAACAAAGACAAACCTGAAACCTGAAACCTCTGCAAAAACTTTGAGTGACATCAAAGAACTACAAGAAGGAAGTACTCAAGAGGAGAAATGGTCCTGGATAGAAAATGTAACAAAAATGCACGACTATGGACTGTGGCAACACAGAGACAAAGTTGTCCCCCTTGCAAAGTCGTAAACAGGCCAGAGGAAAGAAGATTCATAGAATTTTCAGAGACCAAGTAACACTATCACAACATATTATTCATGTAGTCTTAGATGTTATGTTAATCCATTATATCATATAGCCTTATAACTTATTTTTAATTGAGCATTTCTAGTTGATGAATGTGTTATTAATTGTGTACTCTCTGAGTTTAAACAAATTTGAGAACAGAAGAAGTATAGATGTACACTGACATTGTTGAGTGTGGTGAGCACCCTTGGAGAGACTATAAATGGTAACATAAATCACACATTCAATCAAGCGTTGTCATACATCACAAGACAAAGAGATCCCTAATTGTTTTCTTATTTATAGTGTGTAACAACCAAGGTCATTCCGAAGTGTTTGAATTATAATGCTTTCCCATTAAAACATGATATTAGAACATATTTTCAGCCTCACCATATTGCTCAGCAATCTTGGTTGTCATTTAATTTTTGGTCATTCATTTAATCACTTATATAATCATTTATCATTTAATCATTTCATTTAATCCTCTCATATATACATGTTAATCCCTAATATTACTCAATTTTCATTTAATATCCACATGTATCTATATGTAATCACTATATACCTAATTTTTTAATCATTTAAATTAATCAAAAAGGGGGGAGTGAAGAATTGTTATTTTTTTTATTATAGCTCTTTGAGCTCTGCTTACTGTTAATATTAATTAACATATATATTAATTAAATAATATTCTGGTATGTAAGACAAAAATGTGCTTACACACTATAACCCTAACCTACCTCTGAGCTTAGCATTGGCATTGGCACAGTGTTATCACAATGGATGCCTGATGGATCTATGAGACAGATAGCATTTGCATCAAGATTATTAAACCCAGCTGTGACTACGCCCAAATTGAGGCTTGAGAGGCTTTAAGCCTGGAATGGCGGATAAGAAAGTTTAATCAGCACCTCTGTGGGAAACAATGAACATTGATAACCAACCAACCCCTCTCTGCCATCTTGAACTCTCAGAAAGGTGTACCAGCCATGGCTGCTGCTCGTTTACAGAACTGGGCCCTGTTTTTAGGAGGCCATGATTATACCGTTGAGTTCAGGGGAACAAAACAGCATGGAAATACTCATGGACTTTCGCATCTGCTGTGTGAGTCAAAGGACAGATTGGTGGGCATCAGAGCATGTGAGCGGTGTGGCGCTCTATGGACGTGCGCTCCACTCAGTCGCTAACCGCCCAAGCAAGCGCTCTGTTAATATTCCGCTCACGCTCGCTGGTAAACCAGTTCCCGCTCAGATCCTGCTCCGACATAAAATTTCTCTAGTAGACCTAATTGTTTTCTGTTTGTACTGAAATTCTTGGATAATTGTCTAAAATTAAGCATGCTGATAAATAGCAGTTATCATGTTTCAGAGCAAAATTCTTACAGTTTCTACTTTTTATTTAATTTTATTAATTGTAATGTATTAATTAAAATTTATTAAATATATGAATCTAAAAACGTGTTGTTTTTAAGCTCCTTAGCAAACCTACCTAAAATGCAAAAACTGAAAAAGTGTATTTGATTTTCATTAACTTTATTTCCGTGAAAATAGCTGCCGTTGTTGTGCAATAGAACATTCAAAACAGGCTCATTAAAACACAGACGCACACACACATGATGAAATGTGTGTAGATCTTCACAAATTACACCTGGATTATATAATGTAACTGGCTCACCTTTTGCTGCACTACCATGATTGCGTAGCACATCCTCGTGCTTTCTGGCAATGTGCCGCTTCAGATTCAAATATGAATCTTTGCTAACTCTCACAGTCTCCCCACAGTCCCTCTCAGTTTCTTCTCCCTGCTCATTCTTAACTTTGATTTTTACTTT
Organism: Pangasianodon hypophthalmus; assembly: GCF_027358585.1. NCBI lineage: Eukaryota > Metazoa > Chordata > Actinopteri > Siluriformes > Pangasiidae > Pangasianodon > Pangasianodon hypophthalmus. Next base: position 13,514,619 of record NC_069734.1, read on the forward strand.
ACATTTGATCCACAAATTCCCGAATATTCAGCCAGACGTGAGCAGTTATCTGTATTATGTGGGGTATGAGGGTTATTGTGCCACCAAAGCTCTGCCCCTAAGTTCTGTGCCCTGTTAAATTAATTTTTTAAACAATTAATAGCTCTGAATGTCTACTCTTGGTTTGAGCCCTGGGTTTTGCCTGTGCATTTGTTGTTAAAAAGCATAAACCAACATGAAGATCAGAAAGCTCTCTATGGGAGAAATTCGTGAAATTCGATCAGAGCCATTGCACAAGCATTGGACATGCATTTTACTTCCTGAAGAGGAGACTGAAGGGAGATACCCCCCAAAACAAACAACAATTGAAAGTAGCTCTGGTATAAGCCTGGAAAACAGCACAAAAGAATACAACAGTTTTGTGATGTCAGTGAGTTGCCGGTATGATGCAGTTATTGCAAGCAAGGGATATGCAACCAAATATTAAGTGCTATTTAATTTACTTTCAGACTATCTGTTCCAATATTTTTGCTCATCTAAACAGTGGCTGGTCTGTCACCACTGGTGCCATGTTCTAAGTTGTTTAACACATCTAGATGTAAATATCACAAAATGAAACCTGAAATTCTGATCTATTGTGTCATATTCATCTTTTGATCTCAACCCCAAATGTCTTCAACGTATACCAAAACAATAGAATTAGCCTTGCCATTCCAATATTTTCAGATAGGACTGTATTTAGCTTCCTGTCATTGTGGTGGTCTAATATGCAATTACATCTCATAGTCAATCATAATTTGAGGGGGATATATTAAATGCATTTTGAATAGAATGTTTAGGTATTAGGAATGATGTTGGATCAATAAAGATGGCTGTATTTCAGTACAGATAGCTGCCTAGCTATTTTAGTAAAAAAAAGTACAAAGTAGTGTAATGTGGACTGAACAATTACAGTATGCCGAATTCACGAAATATATATACAATACATCAGCGCTAATACCGCACACATACGGTGCATGTGCAAACTCTCTGATGCATTCAGGCAGCCTATCCTCGCTGATTCAGTCTGGGCTACAGAAATCAGCACAGCAGCAGGAAAGTTCATATTTGGTAGTAGAGAATGCAGGATTCAAAAACACATCTAGGGCTACACAGAACTACATGACTGAGAGCATAACAGCAGAATAAGAAGAGCTCTGTGCTTCAGATACGCCACCCAGAGATACACCAGTGAAAGCTAGCCATATTTAATTTTGTTACATTCTAATGCACAGCTTTTGTTCAATTATTGGTCCTCATTTATCAAGCTGGGTACAAAGAAATCTATTCATAAATCTTCATAAATCACAAGAAATTTGGCGTGAAAAGCCCTAAATTTCAGAAATACATTCATATCCTACACATGCATCTGAGTGTGTGTAAATTTATGCATAAGAAGACTAACTAATGTAAATCTCAACTTGATCAATATATTTTACATAGATTACTGTACTTGGATTATACTGTCAAGTTTAAATTGCTTATTTTTATTACGTTTACAGAATTTATCAGATGCCTTTATCCAGAGCGATGTATAGACGTGCTTTGTAGATTTAATCTAACACACATCCTAACGCTAACTAGGTCAAGACTAAGAATACCATTGAGAAAATTTTGTGAAACCCAGTCATTTCATATTATTGTCATAAATTAAAAAATATAAAAAATGAAGAAAGTGAACCAACACAAACCCAGAACTTATGACAAATAAAACTAGTCATTCAATTATGACAAATAAATGAACCAACAGAAGACAGGTTCATCTGCACATAGCCATAAGCCATAAACAAGTGCCTCAGCTGACGTATGTAAGATTTAGCACAGGTCTAGTTTATGAGGGGGAAAAAATTATTTATTTATTTTTAAATTTTTTATTGGCATAAAAGTGAGTCACTTCTGCCTTTTCTTTCACTGCTTAATAGTCATATAGTGTTTCCTGCCTGTTTTTTTGGAGTTTTGCGGTCGTCACTAAATGCATATGAGCTGTGTCGGGAACAGTTTACAGAAAATCAGCATTCCAGAAAATTTTTGCAGGACCAGTGGAAATTTTTTTCAGTTTGGCTTATGCAAACATTATGAGGCCCAATTGTACTTTTTATAATGAAAAATATTTTATTGAGTTGAAAATGGAAACCTAAGATGCACTCACACAATGCTTATTATTGTATTATTGAAAATGTATCCTATCAAGACACCACCATATTGTATTGTATCCTATCAAACTTGAATTTTGTATATTACACCCCTATTAGATGTGTTTGCTTGTTTAGAGGTGTATGCCTGTTATAGCCTGTTACATTGCACCATTTTCTTTCTATAAGAGGTAATAAGATAAAGTCAATCTAACAATGCAGTGTAATTCTTTAAGTATTTACCTGTTGGTCAGAAGACTCTGCATTTGACAGAATGTACTGGAGGAGGCCCAACACTTTATATGCTGCTGGGAAAGCTCTGTATCCATTTAGCATGTAGAGAACCCACAAACCCTGTAGGTAACAACATAAATACACATGAGTAACCACCAATATGTTAATGTGCATTAAGCTCTTTAAACTGTTTTACATTATTGCCAGGACACAGAGAAACTTACTTAACATCAGACATACACCAATCAGCCATAACATTATGACCACTGCCAGGTGAAGGGACTAATATTGATTATCTCGTTACAATAGCACCTATCAAGGGTTGAGATATATTAGGCAGCACGTGACCAGTAGGTTCTCGAAGTTGATGTGTTGGAAACAGGAAAAATGGGCAAGCGTAAGGATTAGAGAGACTTTGACAAGGGCAAAATTGTGATGACTAGATGACTGGGTCAGAGCATCTTTAAAACGGCAGGCCTTGTGGGGTGTTGCCGGTATGCAGTGGTTAGTACCTACCAAAAGTGGTCCAAGGAAGGACAAACGGTGAACTAGCGACAGGGTCATGGGTGCCCAAGGCTCACTGATGCGCGTGGGGAGTGAAGGCTAGTCTATCTGGTCTGAAGAAGAGAAGAAAGAGCTACTGTAGCACAAACTGCTGAAAAGTTAAAGCTGGCTATGATAGGAAGGTGTCAGAACACACAGTGCATTGCAGCTTGCTGCGTGTGGGGCTGTGTAGCCACAGATCTGCCCATGCTGACCTCTGTCCACTGCCAAAAGTGCCTACAATGGACAGGTGAGCATCAAAACTGGACCACGGAGCAATGGAAGAAGGTGGCCTAGTCCGATAAATCACATTTTCTTTTACATCATATGGAAGGCCGGGTGCATGTGCATCATTTACATGGGAAGAACGCAAGCTGGCGGAGGCAGTGTGATGCTTTGGGCAATGTTCTGCTGGGAAACCTTGGGTCCTGGCATTCATGTGGATGCTATATTGACACATACCACCTACCTAAACATTGTCACAGACCAGGTACACCCCTTCATGGCAACAGTATTCCCTAATGGAAGTGACCTCTTTCGGCAGGATAATGCGCCCTGCCACACTGTAAAAATTGTTCAGCAATGGTTCGAGAAACATGACAAAGAGATCAAGGTGTTGACTTGGCCTCCAAATTCCCCAGATCTCAATCCAATCGAACATCTGTGGGGTGTGCTGGTCAAGTCCGATCCATGGAGGCCCCAGCTCGCAACTTACAGGACTTAAAAGATCTGCTGTTAACGTCTTTGTGCCTCGACGTGTCAGGGCTGTTTTGGCAGCAAAAGGGGGACCAACACAATATTAGGCAGGTGGTCATAATGTTATGGCTGATCAGTGTATAGTATAATTATAATTATTAAACAAAAACAAGGTAAGGATTTAAACAGGGCTGGCATTCCAATAACATGTTATATGCCCTCATTAAATAATATCACTTTCAGTGCAGTCAGCTGTGGACATCTAATTTGTAGTTAAATGACTAATTTCAAGAGTGTTTAACCATGTCAAGCCTGCTAAGTAGTTACTAGCAGTTATGTTAGTTCTCAACTTCTAAAGTATTGATTGAATGTTAAAATTTAAATGTAGCAATGAAATTAACTCTAGTAAAGGGATATTTCACCACTATGTGCCCCCCTCCCCTGATTTTAAAAGAACCTTGAAGTTGAAGAGGTAGGTGTTAAGTGTTAAGTTCATTCCACCACCATTCCATTCATCATTCACGTTCCATCATATTGAGACTGTGTCTGTTCCCGAGTTAAGCATAAATAAAAATGAAATTCTGAGAAAATTTGTTCTAGTAAACTAGTTAACATGAAATTCAATCATACCAAATACACAGTCTGTACTTCTGAGGTGACGTTAGAACTGATAAATATTTGATCCCTTTCATCTAAAACACTTATTGTAAATGAGACTATAACAGATTTTATGCACTTTTATTGTCTAACTGGCAGAGGAGATGGTATCACAGTTATTTATAATAACACTCTGTGTTACCCAGAAATCTGCAAATGACTTTAACTCATTAAATACTTTTTATTAAATCAAAAGGAATCTACCTTCCACTAATTTCCACTAATTAGTATTTACAGGCAACACCCGGGCCCTATTCTCTCTTTCTCTCAAATCTAATTGGTTTGGCAGAAAAAGCAGCAATTGTTGGACACTTCAGTATTAATGTTGATAATCCTTTTTAACAATAAATAACGTTATAAAGACATGGGAGGACAACCCCCTGGATAACTTGCCAGGGATGGGAAGACTGCTCAGACATTTCTACAAAGTCACAAAGTGACATATGACACGGTATTTGCAATGAATTCCTACTCAGTAAATCTTAATAATTAATCTCTATTCACTTATATTTCTAAATTGTCTTATAGCAACAATGCATTATGTACAAATAACAGCAGAACAGGGAAATGTTTCAAGCAGCAGGATTGTGTAACATACCAGCATAATAGAGTCCACAAGATATGCCATGATATTTAAAGTGCACATGTCAAATGATGATTAAAAGGTATGAACATTCTAGGGTTACACTATTTCTATTTATTTCTACTTCTTGTCTAACTGAACAATCAATTTTGTCTCTCCCTCTCTCTCTTCTTCACAGCCCCCTTTTCACCCCCTGAGATTGAGGTAAGGATATTGCATCCCTCTTTCTGTAGTCAAACATTTCCATAATATATCTACAAAAGAATATTCTCTAATGTAAGTTGAAGGCCATGGTAGACTACCTGAACTTTCTGAGACAGTTGACTCAATTATCTAGCTATTTTCCATAAATCAATTTTTCCCCTCAAAAGTCTAGTCTTTGTGAAGGACAGGAGATCCTCCAGAGTTTCTCTGTGGTCAGGCTGAACTGGTTCTGGAAAAGCCATAAGATGGGCTCTATTCCCCCTTAAAATACCCGGTTCAGTCTCCATGTAGGATCTGGGTGTTGACAATGGTCCCTGGACTGTTCCTGTGGTCCCTATTGCCCTGATCCATACTTTTTGTCACAGCTCCAAGATCGATAGATCTTTTATTCTGTGTCCTGTTCCATATGTTTTATTTTATATATCTGATTTTATTTCTTTAAGTTTCTGTCTTTCTTTTTGAAGGTTTTTGCAGATCTGCCCATCCAGGTTTGAGTGTCTGAAGAGGTACTGAAACTGTTGATCTTACTCTTCTCCCCAGTAAGAGCTCTGCAGGTGACACTCCTTTAGCCAGCAGGGTAATCTTTCTGAGGATCTCAATTTTTGTTCAGAATTTGCTTCACTCTGCCAAGGTCTTTCTGGTGGTCAGGTTGTAATCAAGGGTTCAATATTATTTTGTGAGTACTGATGGCAGATTCCACACCTCTCCACCAGCTCTCTGATGTCTCTTGTCAAGCCCGACTACGACATTGCCTGCACTGATACATGAATATCAGTTCATTGTGACCAGTATGGAAGGAGGTAATCTGGAACTGATCTCTGACGTACAGGTCAGCCTTTACACACACACACACACACACATATATATACATATATATATATATACATATATATATATATATATATATATATATATATATATATATATATATATATATATATACACATATATATATATATATAATGTTTGTTCTCAATTGTTTACATATCAAATCTGTTCCACCTTAATTTTTGTCAATGTGTCTACCAGTTGTTTTCCTGGAACATACAATCCTGAATCTCAGAAGTCGGACTCAGGAGTCTGAATCTTAGGATTCTTGGAGGCAGGTCATAAAGAGATTGACACACAAGCCGTAAGATCAGTGGCTTATTATCTGTACACATCGCAAAATCCAGCCCAGGAAGGCAGACACTAAGACACTTACAGCGAGTGCTTCCTTTTCAGTTCGTGCATATCTAGCTTCTGTGGGTGTTACCCATGACATGTACACTAGAGGTATCCATTCCCCTCCTGTTTGACTCTGCACCAAAATTCCTCCAACCCCATAAAAGGAAGCAAATGCTGATGCTATAGTCTCTCTGCTGGGACTATATTGAGCCAAAACATCTGGTGAGCCACAATCTTCTTTGATATCTTCAAAGGCTTTCTTTTCTTGTGCATCCAATGTCAAAGTGCTTTGGCTTTTTAGGAGATATCTGGCTTTGTGAGAGTAAGCAGATGAGGGAAATTCAGCATTCCCATAAAGCATCTCACGTCAACATTCTGTGGCTCTGGCATATTGACAATAGCCTTGATTTTGTCTGAGTCAGCCTCAGTTCCATAAGCATGGACAGCATGTCCCGGAAATTTCACTTTCTCCACAGCAAATTCAAATTTGCCATTAAAGGTGTGTCTGCAGTTTCAAACTTCTGTACGATTTTGACTAGTCTTTCATCATGTTCTGTCCGAGATCTTCCAAACACTTATATGTCGTCAGTATGGCACAATGTTTCCAGTGTGCCAGCAATGGTCTAGGAAATGTTATGATCAGCCATAACATTATAACCACCTGCCTAATATTGTGTAGGTCCCCCTTGTGCTGGCAAAGATTGGGATCTGGGGAATTTGGAGGCCAAGTCAACACCTTGCTCCCTTTGTCATGTTCCTCGAACCATTCCTGTACAATTTTTAAAGCGTGGCAGGGTGCCTTATCCTGCTGAAAGAGACCACTGCCATTAGGGAATACTGTTGCTATGAAGGGGTGTACTTGGTCTGCAACAAAATTTTGGTAGGTGGTACATTCAAAGTAACATCCACATGAATGCCAGGACCCAAGGTTTCCCAGCAGAACATTGCCAAGAGTGTTACACTGCCTCCGCTGGCTTGCATTCTTCCCAGTGTTTCCTGGTGCCATCTCTTGCCCAGGTAAGTGACTCACATGCACCTGGCCATCCACATGATGTAAAAGAAAACGTGATTCCTCAGACCAGGCCACCTTCCACTGCTCCATGATCTAGTTCTGATGATCACATGCCCATTGTAGGCAGTTTCGGTGGTAGACGGGGGTCAGCACGGGCTCTCTGACTGGTCTGTGGCTACGCAACCCCATACACAGCACGCTGCAATGCACTGTGTGTGCTGACATCTTGCTATCATAGCCAGCATGAACTTTTTCAGCAACTTGTGCTACAGTAGCTCTTCTGTGGGATCGGACCAGACAGGCTAGCCTTCTCTGCCCACACGCACCAATGACCCTGTCGCCGGTTCACTGGTTGTCCTTCCTTGGACCACTTTTGATAGGTACTCAATTTGGCCCTTGTCAAAGTCACTCAGATTCTTACACTTGCCCATTTTTCCTGCTTCCAACACATCAACTTTGAGAACTGACTGTTCATTTCCTGCCTAATATATCTCACCCCTTGACAGGTGCCATTGTAACAAGATAATCAATGTTATTTACTTCACTTGTCAGTGGATTCAACATTATGGCTAATCAGTCTCTTGCACTAGACACTCTTGTTGAGCCATGTAAAGTCAATACATACAAATATTACTGTACTGTTTGGGATGACAACATACCCTGTGGATGACACCATTCTGTGGATCATCCTCTGCAGCTCTGCTTTTCCTTTACCCAGAAGTCATAATGGCTGAGAACACATACTTGTTCTATTTTATGTGCTGTATGTGTTTTCTGTACTGACCCTTCTGGTTTTGGTGACAGTGTTTGATGTTCGAACATTTTCTATGATATTGCATCTATATTTTTTTCTTTTGCATTAGCATTTTCAGGATGTTTCTGCTGTTTCTTTACTTCTTCACTATGTCTGACTTGTTTTATTGATTTTTCCTATGTTACTGCTTCTCTGACAGCCTTGAATCTCTAATTCCCAATACTATGCTATTACTTCAAGCAAGTAATCATACTTGCAGGGCTGCACAAATTAACATAAATATTGTTTATGTACCTTTCTGCTGTCTCTCCAAACTGCTCATGTCGGCTACTGAATTTTGCTCTCTCTCATATGACATTGTGTTTATCGATGAAATGGTCATTAATGGTTCACTAATTAATGGTCACCGGTTAATGGCAACATGTTTAATATGTCACTGGTTTTGTCCCTATTATGTAAAGGTGGGAGTTATTCTGAATTACTCAAAACATCACATCCACTGTAGTCAAGTGCAAACAGATAGGTAGTATTATTACAGTTTAATTGTATTTGAACTGTATTACATAACTATTCCTATATTGATATAACTATTAACTATTTTGACATGCTGTGTCTCATAGTGAATCTAAATGCTGTACTAGTTTTCTTTTGGAAAATATCACTTTTTAGGAGCAAATGAGAGACACCTTTAGTTATTTCCTAAGATTAAGCAACCATCTAGCTTTCCTGAGCAACACTGCATACAGCATTTTCCTACTTTTTTAAAAGTATATAAGTTAGCTGTGAGGTTGAACAAAATAAAACTAATTTTAAGATCACAATAATTTTTTATCCCTCTACTAGTGTCATCAATAGATTATATCAAAATGCTACTATGACTGGTGTTTTTTTTTTATCAGAAATGTCAGACAAAAAAGTTGGATGGTGGCCTTGTGTAAAGTGTTTGTAGACTCACTGTAACTTGAGAGAGAGTATATAGAAAAAGATATGCTACAGCTGTAATGCTCGCTCTCCACGTTCTCCTCCACAGAGATGCTGGTAGAGGGTTAGGAGTAAGTGAGCCATCAATCTCTTGTTCTGTTAGCATGTCTTGTTCATCAGGAAGCTCTGCCATGCTGCTCTTCATCCAATTTACTGTAAGAAACATAGAGTCAATTATTTCAGCTAAACAAATGTACAGAAAATATATTCTTCTTTATCACTCACAGTTTAACAGGAATGTTTTTTCTTTGTAAGGAAATTCCTTATGATCTCTACCCTGACTATGCCTGCAGACATGCAGAAATTTAACTACTACTAAAGTGACAGACAGACCTAAATATCAGCACTGACTTTGTAGGCAGTATCTTCAGTTCTGATTTGACACCTGGACTCTCAATGTTTACATGCAAAGATTTTCACCAATGTGAATGAATTCAGTCCAACTGCAAATTCAAAAAGTTATTATGTATTCTAATCTAAAGTGATGTGCATATGTGAAGTGATATCATATGAGCATGTGAGTCTATTCAGCATGTTTAGCTTTTTATTCACACTGCCTGAGTGTTAAATTATTTCCATCCAAGTGTAATTATTGAACAGACAGCGAGAATAAGTACAGGTGACTGTAATAAAGTTGCTCAACACTTCATGTTTTCATGACATTCTGGAAAAAGAACAATCTCATTGTTGAGAATAACGAGACATGCACACGTTATCTTTTGGTATAATGCCTTTACTCATCTTTTAATGTTAATGACATTAAAAGCCACTGTCTGGGAATAACTGCACAAGAAATACAGGTTAGAATGACATCCTTTCCACCACCCACCCAAGCCTATAATTATTTTAAACATATTAAAATCTGTAACATTGAGAGTACATTGGGACTCATTATTAGGCTACAGGTAAATGTAGCTATTGTCAAATCTGCAAGACCTGAAATATGGTAATTAAAATCTGCAACTGAATTGATAAAAATCCTTAAATATTCTTTCGTTTCATTAATTGTATGGAGCCTACAAGTTCAGTTTCATTTGGAAATTAAGTTTTTTTATCAGTTTTCATTTAGCATAAACCAGTTCCAAAAGTGAAATGAAGTTGACTGGCACAGTAGATCAATTCTGACAGCTGGGCAACAGTATTAGCTTTGCTATACAATAAAATAAAAATTGGCTAGTCCAGTTTTGGCTTCAACATAATTTCATGTAAAAAGTTTTCCCAGGCTTCCATATGTTTACAATCTCCTGTTCCCATATCAACTGTCAGGAGTCGGTCGTGGAGGCAAATGCAAGTACAGATAATTTATTATGCATTATATAATATGTTTTGTGAGGTTTCTCCCATCAGTCTCCTCTTCAGGAAGTGAAATGCATGCTCAAGTGGGTTACGGTCTGGTGACTGACTTGGCCAGTTTAAAACCGTCCTTCAGTCCTTTGTTGTGCTGGCAGTGTGTTTTGGGTCATTGTCTTGCTGCATGATGAAGTTCCTCCCAATTAGATTAGATGCATTTCTCTGTAAATTGGAAGACAGTATGTTTCTGTAGACATCTGAATTCATTCTGCTGCTACCATCATGAGTTACATCATCAACAAAGATTAATATGTCCATTCCTGAAGCAGCCATGCAAGCCCAAGCCATGACAATACCTCCACCATGCATGACCAATGACCTTGTATGTTTTGGATCATGAACAAATCCTTTCTTTCTCCACACTTTGGCCTTTCCAACACTTTGGTAGAGGTTAATCTTGAATAATCCAGAACTTTTGTGGCTCATCTCTGTATTTCTTTGAGAATTCGAATCTGGAATTGGGCTATACCCAATGCTTGTGCAATGGTTCATATTGATTTTCCCTCTTTTCTCAGCTTCAAAATGGCTTGCTTTTCTCCTATGGACAGCTACCTGGTTTTCATGTTGGTTTATACTTTTTAACAAATGTAATCTTCAAAGGTGAAAACTAGGGCTAAAACCAAGAGTAGACATTCAGAGCTATTAATTGTTTAAACAGTCAATCTAACAGGACAAGCCTGTGCAACAATAAACAAGTGTTAGTCGCATGTTCCGATATTTTTGATCACTTGAAGAATAGGTGGGTCTGAACAAAAGGTGCCATGTTCTAAGTTGTTTAACACATCTAGATTAAAGTTCAATTCAAATCAATTTTATTTGCATAGTGCTTTTAATAATGGGCATTGTCACAATGCAGCTTTGCAGAAATATATAAATTCCAGATATAAATTTTAGATTTATAAATTTATCCCTAACGAGCAAGCCAGAGGTGACAGTGGCAAGGAAAAACTTCCTGAGACGATATGAGGAAGAAATCTTGAGAGGAACCAGACTCAAAAGGGAACCCATCCTCATCTGGCTGAGACTAGATAGTGCGATTGTGAATAATTTCCCTTCTATAACTGTATACTATATAGTCAAAAAGTGCACATAGCAGCAGGGGCATGGTTGAGCATCAGCTGCAAACAGAGAGGAAGTGGGTTGAACCACCAGGTAATGTGTGATGATTCTCACCTGGGTCTTATTACTGCCAGTCTACTAATTTGGGTTTCTTTGTGCTTTCAGGGACTCCCATAACTGGCAAGAGAGAAAGAGAATGTGATACAGCTGGCAGAGCTTGTGAGACACCACACACACACACACACATCCACCCACTCACCCATACACAGGCCACAGAGTGGGAACTTGAACTTGACAAAGTGAAAGCTGTGAGTCCTGGATGGACCCATTTTTTTGGGTTTTTGAAAGTGCAGTGAAAGTGCAGGCCGAATAAATGTGAGCCTGGAGCTCGGCTAAAATTCTGCCTGCCTTCCGGGTCTTCCTCCTCACACACATCCTCCAACAAACCCAACACCAAGCACTCCTTGACCTGAGCCACGAGCAGCAGCTGCACTTCAAAGCCCTCATGCAGGAGCAGGCTGAGAGCCAGCAGGCACTCCAGAAGCTGCTGCGTCCCACCACATCTCCAGCTGTTTCCCCTGTCATCGTGCCACATGTGACGCTCACCAAAATGACATCCACGGATGATCTGGAGGCCTTCCTAGAGCTCTTCCAAGTGTGTGGCAGCTGTGTGGGAATGATCACAGGAGGAATGGCTTCAGCAACTCCACCCCTTGCTATCGGGGGAAACCCAGCTTGCCGCCTAGCAGCCACCACCAAAAACACAGCAGGAGTATTCCAGCGTCAAGAGGACAGTCTTGCAGCAAGTTGGCTGGACACCTGAGGAGCACCTCCGACAGTACAGGTCATTGAACTGGTGGTACTGGAGCAATTCTTTGCTCGACTCCCGACAGGATCCACTGGCCCACATCCCTGGACACAGCTGTGCAGCTGGTGGAGGACTACTTGACAGCGGTTCCCGGTCTTTCTCCTCTCTCTCCTCTCTCCTTTCTTATTCCCTGGTTCCTGGGGCCCCAGTGCCGGAGCCCCAAATCTGACAGCCTTGACCTGGTTTCCTCCCTGCTTTTCCTCCCCCTTCTCCTTCAGCTCTAATGTATCCCTCAACTCCCTCTACACAGATAGAACCTTCCATGCCCATCAGGACCAGGTCAAAGCCTGGGCAGGTTTGTAGGAATGGCAGGCAAGCCAGGCATTTCCATGATCATTGCTCCCTCATGAAAGTGGAAACACTGATCCAGGTCCCCGACGTAGCAAAGCCCCCCCCCAATCAACCAGGAATGTACCACGTGTCAGTGAGTATACAAGGGAGTACACATCGGGCCTTGGTGTTACCAGGCTCTACGCTGGTGGGGATTCCCCTTGGGGATTTCCCTTTGGAGCAGTCATGCAATGAGACCCTGGGGCACGTCTCCAACCAAGTGTGAGTAATTGATGGTCAGCAAATTCTATGACGAGCAAATTCTATGATCTATGAACATAAAAAAAATGTTGCTCTAGCCCACCCATATTTTTCAATTATTAAGGATAGGTTATAATGAATGATGCAGGACACTCAAACTAAGGAAGAGACGACCCAGTTGCTGGTACCAAAAAGCTGTAGGGAACTTCTGTTCCATGTGCCTCTTTATAATCTCTTCATATAATATAAATTTGGGGCAGGATAAAACCACTAACATTCTAATGGCCCGATTTTTTTTTGGCCGGGCATTCGTGGCAATGTTCGCAGGTGGTGTGTGGCATGTTGCGAAAGTCAGCTGGTTGAATCCACCAACCAGCCCTAAAGGGTCATTGCACCCACTTCCATTGATCGAGGTCCCCTTCAAAAGAATTAGTATGGACCTTATCTGGCCATTAGAATGAACCGCACAAGGGCATTGTTTTGTGTTAGTTTTAGTGGACTACGCAATGCTATGCTACCCGGAAGATGTGCCTCTCCACCACAACTCAGCATGCAGAATTGCAGAAGCGCTCTTCCATGTTATCTCCCAAGTCGGGATCCTGAAAGAAATCCTGACTGGGGTCAAACAGTTTAATCAAACACTTAAAAATATGATTCGCGTGTTTGCTCATGATGATGCTCGGAACTGGGATAAGTGGCTCGAACCTCTGTTTGCAGTATGAGAGGTTCTGAAAGCCTCCAAGGAGTTTTCCACATCCAAACTATTGTATGGACACAAGCCTCATGGCTTCTTACACGTCATCAAGGAAAACTGCTACCTTCTAGCAGTAAAAACGAAATTCAGTACGTTCTAGACCTGAGCAAAACTCCACAACTTACATCACCTAGCACAGGAGAATTTGTGTCAGGCCCAAGAATGACAGTCCCGATGATGAGTACTCAGCTAAGGGAATTTGCGCTTGGAGATAAGGTACTCCTTTTACTATCCCTGTCCTGCTCCAAATTACTTGCAAAGTGGCAAGGACCCTTTGAGGTCACATAGCAAGTTGGAGAAGTCGAGTATGAGGTCGTGCAAATGGATAGAGACGAGGCACTTCTTGCATGCTGACTCGGTCTCTTGAAACCATGGAGAAAGGCAGTTCTTGTGGCTCCGGTGATGGTGGTTCCCAAGAGGGAGGGGTTGGGACCAATTCACCCTAGTCCCCTGTGGAGACCACCTCTCACTGTCCCAGAGAACACAGGTTGCCTGGTGGCAAGGGGAACTTTCCATGCTTTCACTTCTACCCATTTGTACGGACCTCATAGAGCACCACATTGAGACTCCTCCAGGTGTAGTTGTACAGTCAGGTCCGGAAGTATTTGGACTATGACAGAGTTTTTGTGATTTTGCTTTTATACACCACCACAATGGATTTGAAATAAAACGATCAAGATGTGATCGAAGTGTAGAGTTTCGGCTTTATTTTAAGAGGTTCCACAAAAATATGGCATTTACCATTTAGGAATTACAGCCATTCTAAGCAAAGTACTTCCATTTTCAGGGGCTCAAAGGTATTTGGACAAAGTGACATAATTGTATATATAACCATAATTTTAATACTTGGATGAAAATCCTTTGCAGTCAATGACTGCCTGAAGTCTGGAAGCCTGCTGACTGACCTCACTAAAAAGGGCACACCAGATCTGGTCCAGTGCAAGCTGTGGCTTCATGGCTTCTGTGGGGCCCACTGTTGCATTCTCCTGATTTTTCTCTCCCTTTTATTCTGCAGACTGACACATTAGACACAGAGCTGTGGGCTGTTCTTTCCCAAGTGGCAGAGGAGGAGGAGCGCCTCATGCTGTACATCAGCCGGAAGCTATCGGTAAGGGAGACCGTACAGCACAATTGAAAAGGAGTGTCTGGCCATCAAGTGGACAGTCCTCACACTACTGGGGTGCCTCTTTACCCTCTGCTCCAATCACGCCCTGCTCCAATGGCTCCACCACATGAAGGATTCCATCGCAAGGATCACTTTTTCGTGTCTGGCACTTCAGCCATTCAAATTAAAGGTGATCCACAGGCTGGGGGTACAGACGGTGGTGGCAGATTAGCTCTCCCACCAGGGGGGAGTCAGCTGCTGGCTGGATGGCTCCCTGGCCTCAGTCGGGCAGTTCGACTATGTGGCAGTGGGGTCGTGTTCGAGCATCAGCTGTAGAGGAGGTGGGTTGAACCTGCAGATAATGCATGATGATTGTCACCTGTGTATTACAACCAGTCTACTTATTTGGGTCTACCTCTGCTTTCAGTTACTCCCGGCAATCACCAAGAGATACAGATGGCAGAGATTGCGAGACATGGACACACACACACCCATACACACTCCACGGAGCATGAACCTGAACCTGACAGATTGAAAGCTGTGAGTCCGGGATGGACCTGTTTTCTGTTATCCTGTTTTTGAAAGTTTTTGAAAGTGTGCTGAAAAGTGAGGACCGAATAAACACAAGCCTGGAGCTTGGCTAAAATTCCTCCACACTCTCATACACTGGGGTTCTACCAGGAACCAGGAACTAACCTTCTAACCAGGAACTAGTGAACAACTTATGAATATGAGCATCAGCGTCATTTCTGAATTATAGTTTTAACTTGAAATCTATTTTGTTGAAGTTATCAGCTGTTCAATGATGGGGACTTGAGTGCAAAACTATTCATAGCGACAGCATCTAAACATCCCAGTTCACCAAAACACTCTTTGCCCATGATCCCTCCTGATCTGCTCTGGACATAAGATACAACATATAGAAACAATCAATATGCAAGGTAAAAAAAAAAAGGTAAAAAAAAATAAAATAAAATAATTAATATGCAAAAACACAAAATCAATAATTCAAAGTTCAAGAAATTCAAAATTGCAAAAGGTATTTATTTAGACTTTCTATTGAATAATTCAAAAATCAAGATATTTATTTCTCATGAAAAAAGGATAGGGGCTGAAAAAAAAGGGTTGGAGGGAAAGCCAGCTCATAGAACAAGTTTCTACATCAAGTAATGTCTTTCAGGAGGCACGGTTTGTTGATGGGTCTTTCTACAGTGCCGTTTTTTTTTCGGACCTGAACCCGACAACTTGGCCCCTGTTGTCTGGAAAGACATCCATAACATGTCCCATCATCCACAAGCTCTGTGGCACTGTATCATCAATGATGAGCATGATATCTGCCAGTTTGAGAATCTTTTTTGAGATTCTTTCTTCGTTCCACTTTTGCATGTCCTGCATCAGTGGAATGTATTCCCTAGTCCATCATTTAAAAAAAAAAGTCAGCAATATTTTATATTTGTCTCCACCTGCTCCTAGCATAAGTGTCATTCATGACACCAGGTGGCAGAGTAGCTTGACCTTTTAGTTGCAGATGATGATTGGGTGTTAGTGCCTCAGGGTTTTTTGGCACCGTTTCGACTTTTCGAATGAGTCTCTCCCATGCAACACCATTGTGAGAGCCATATGGAGGATTAAATGTCTATTTGATGCCTACAGCTTGCACTGTATTTTGAATCTTGCATGTATTAAGAAGAGCAAGTGCTTTTTTCAGTTCTTGCTCAGCTCATACAAAGTTTGTTCCATTGTCAGAGACTATCTCCTTGAGTTGGCCCCTTCTGCAGATGAATTGCCGTAGAGCTGAGATGCAAGAATCTGTATCTACAGAATAGAACATTTCAAGGTGCCCAGCTCTAGATGTAAGCCAGGTAACTCTTCCACCAGTAAAAATGAACTCATGACAAATGTTTCAAGCTCATTGTCTTTACTAGATGGACTGAGTGAAAACTGAAAGACACAGAAAAAACAAAGCCTTCCATGAATATACATGAACTTTCACACACTTCCATTCCATGAAGGACACAAATCAAATGCATTAGCCTTGTATTATCCATTTACTGGTAACCTAGGAGGCAAGCTAAACTAGAAGCTAAAAGGTATAAAATGCATTAGCCTCGTATTAAACCATTTAGTTCTACAGGCAAGCTAATGCTAAACAGAATATGCTTATCTGCTAGAAAGACGGTAAATTTTACAGTGCTACAAACTCCGTTTACGAAATAGCTTATTGCAGAGGTGTGTCACAGAAAGTAACACCAAAACAGACCAGTAATGACCATGTGCCACTTCCAGGAGCTGAGTTGAGCTCAGATTTCAGGAATATAGCCAGTGCTGGTTGCCGGATCTGTGTGCATTGCAAAGAAGTGTATGGCAAGAAACAGCAAACACCTTGGAAATGCCAGGCATGTGACATTCACTTTTGTTTTCAGTTAACCAGGAACTGCTTCCAGGAATGGCACAAAGGTGTGTGACTGTTTATTCAAATCTATGTGTTCAAAAATGTGCGTTTGACCCTCATTTTTTATATTTTGATTATACTGTGTATTAAGTTGTAAATAAACTACAAACAAAACATTCTTTCTTTTAGTCTCCTCACATTCTTTTAGTTTCCACAGTTGATGGACCCATCACGGGGTGGATCGTTATCTCTCCAGGTGTGAAAGAAATCAACATTCATGACCACTGACACTCTCTCATATAAAAACTTTCTAAAACAAAAAGTATCACACAACAGTTAAATCAATGCATTGTTTTATGTGAATGAATGAACTGGATGGTTTTCACAACACGTTGTAACAAAGACTCTGGTCTACATAATCTAGTACTCAAAAGTCTTGTAAAAATATATATAGTATGTTTTGTATGGCACTATCCTCAGTGTCCTAAAGTTTAAAGTTGATTTTTGCAAAAAAAAAAAAAAAAAAAAAAAAAAAACATGTACATACATGTTGCTCACATATTATTGTAACACAATTTGTGCTGAATATAGTGTAACGAGACTATTGCCATTAATAATTGCCACTTCCATTTACAATCCAGGGAGTTTTGAGACTAATGTGACCCTTTACTTCCATGGAGAAATCGCAGTAGAAGCATGTTTCAAAGACTTCATTTCTTTATTGAAAAAAACACAAGAACATAGAAAAATGAACAAAGAAAGTGCTCCCCTAAAATTGCTAAACACAGTCCCAAAACTTTCCCATCCCTCTGTAACAGGCCACATCTCCTCACCTGTCTGATGCCTGAATAAAATATGTAGGCATGATAGGTCAAGCCCACGTCATCACATCATTATGGGGAAACATAAAAAATGTTACATAAACACATATAAATATTTTAACAGAATATTTCATAAGCTCTTACAAAAAGGCTTGACTACACAAATATGTTTTCAGCTTAGACTTAAACACTGAAAGTGTCTGAGTCCCGAACACTAATTGGAATGCTGTTCCATAACTGTGGGGCTTTGTAAGAGAAAGCACTGCCCCAGCTATAGCTTTCATTATTCAAAGTACCAACAAATAGCCTGCACCTTTTGATTGAAGTAGGCGTGGCAGATCATAAAAGATCATGTACTGTGGCATGAGACCATTTAGTGCTTTATAGGTCAATTGTAGTATTTTATAATCAATGCAAAATTTGACTGGGAGCCAATGCAGTGTAGATAAGTTAGAGGTGGTTCTTCTGGTTCTAGACTTTGGTTGCTGCAATCTGGACTAACTGGAGCTTGTTTATGCACCTACTGGAACATCCAGACAGCAAGGCATTACAATAATCCAATCTAAAGGTAAAAAAAAACATGAACTAGTTTTTCTGCATCGTGATTTATCTTAGCAATATTTCTGAGATGAAAGAAGGCTATCCTAGTAATATTATATACATGAGCTTCAAATAAAAGACTGGAGTCCATAATCATGATGCTGCACATAATGTAACCAAAAGACCATCCAAAGATACTATGTAATCAGAAAGCTTACTTCTAGCCGCATGTGGTCCTAGCACATGTACTTTCTGTCTTGTCAGAATTAAGTAGGAGTAAGTTAACAGGCATCCAGTATATAATGTCCTTTACACATTCTTCAAGCTGGTGTCTCATCTGGATTTGCTGAAACATACAACTGTATCAGCATAACAGTGGAAGCTAATACCATGTTTACGAATAATTTTATTTAATATATGTACGTATTCATATACATATATTATTTGTGGAACAAATAAAACTTAAACTTTACCTTCGTTTGCATACAAAAGTCACCATTTACATCTACAAACTCATAGCAATCAGTCAAACAAGACATGAGTCCGGAGAGTTTCCTTAACTCCAACAACATTTTCTAGTCTATTAAGGAGAATAGTATGATCAGTGGTGTCAAATGCTGCACTAAAGTCAGGCAACACAAGCTAGGAGACACAACCCAGATCAGAGGCCAGTAGAAGATCATTTACCACTTTAACCAGCGCTGTCTCTGTGGTATTCAATTCTATTCAATTTTATTTGTATAGCGCTTTTAACAATGGACATTGTCACAAAGTAGCTTTACAGAAATAAATACATTCAAAATAAATTAAAACAAAATAAATTGTAAATATGTGAATTTATCCCCAATGAGCTAGAAATGTGACAGTGGCAAGGAAAAACTCCCTGAGACGATATGAGGAAGAGACCTTGAGAGGAACCATACTCAAAAGGGAACCTATCCTCATCTGGGTGATAACAGTGCAATTATAAAAAAAATCCCTTCTATAACTGTGTACTACATGGACAAATAAAGCAATTGTGCAACCAGTAAATTCAATGCAGTTTTCACATGAAGTCCGGTTTGTTGAACTTATCCACTGTCAACTGATGGAGACTTGAGTGCAAAACTGTTTGTGGCAATTCCTAAGGCTATCATAGCAATTAGTACGAAACTGCTGGTGGCAACCACAGCACAGCAATCATAGTCCCAAGCCATCACAGTACAACTCCCCATATGAGATCCCCATGCCATCTCCATGGCCCCCAAGTGGCACCATCCCCAGCAATCCCAATGATCTTCAGGCCGTCCATGTGGGGCCACCCCCAGCAGCAGTGAGTGATCTCAACCAATGAGAACTCCAACCAGAAATGGGGCATCAGGATGGATCTGGCAGGTCCAGAGAGCAGAAGGGGTCAAGATCACTGGTATCTCAGGAGCAGCATGTGTAGCTTGACAGAGAGAGAGAGAGAGAGAGACAGGGATCTAGGATACAAATTGATTTTGATGAGGAAATTAGTGAAATTAGCTCAGTCTCTCAAAGGGGAGTAAAACATTTTTCTTTTAAGTTGAGCTACATTATCTAGAGTGTAGTGGAACATTGACTATAAGCATTCAGTTGCCGGATCAAGTTTTCTGGGGTCACATGGTGATCCAATCAAAATTGAGAACTCTGGGAGATTATTGATAAAAACTATTTGCAGTAATTGACATGAATGTGCACTTGATGCAGCAGCGTGGCAAGGTGCATATATTAGGACTAAGACCCATTTTTAAATGAGATAGCTTCAGACTGTGGAAACTTGACTATATTTTCTATATTTAATAGCAATGTTAGTATTAGATCAAGAGTGTGACCTATTATGTTCTGAATAACCCCTACTGAATCTAGAATGGACACAACCACTGTTCTCAGAGGGTGTTCTGGGTTATCAAAATGAATATTAAAGTTGCCAACAATTAATGCTTTGTCTACATAAATGATGTTTGAGATGAAATCCACAAATCCATGAAGAATTTCATGGGGGTCTGTAAATAATAATTAGTGTAAACGACTGGGTAGACTTAATTTTGTGGCTCCATATGTTATTTCAGTATAAAGAATTTCAAATTCATGTCCAGGTTTTTGTGTGACCAAGAATATCATTATATATATATATATATATATATATATATATATATATATATATATATATATATATATATATATATATATACATATTCGTTTGGTTTAATCCACATTTCTGTTAAACACAGTACATTACACTCCTGAGCAGTAAAACGTTTATTAACAGTAAGCGCTTTAGATGTAAGAGCTGTAATATTTATCAGTCCTAGCTTCAGATCAAAGGTGCTGGCTGTGCATTCAGTATGAGCTAATTTTATGTTAGATAGGTTACTAAAGAAACTGAATATTTCTACATTTTTGTTTAGCTCGGGTCTCAATATGGTGGAAACAGAGTGACAGTTCAGTGGTCCCTCTGGGTAAAATGTCCAGGCAGCACCCAAGGTCCCGGGGCAAGCAGTGTCTAGCATGTTGGCTTCTTCAAAAGCCGGGAAGCAGACGTGGGGCGTATTGGCTGGAGGAAGGCGGTAGGTCGAGGGAGGCCGCACCATCAGCCTCATGCAGGAGCATTGCTCTGGCCATGCCATCGGCCTCTAGCAGGAGCAGGCCATGGGAGGCCGCCCCGTCGGCCTCAGGCATGAGCGGGCCTTGGGAGGCCGTGCCTCCAAACTCTAGCAGGTGCAGAACTTGGGAGGTTGTGTTGTCGGCTTCTAGCATGAGCAGGACTTGGGAGGCCGTGCTGTCAGCCTCTGGAAGGAGCTCTGCAGGGGAGCCCACCATGTTGGCCTCTGGCTGGAGCTCAGCAGAGGCCGCACTGTGATCCTCTGGAGGGAGCTCTGCAGGGGAGGTCGCCTCGTTGGCCTCAGGCTGGTACTTCACTTCCTCTTCTTCTCCAGCCTTCCTCTCCTCATAATAACAAGTGAATGACTGAGTGGGTTTGGCCATCAGGCAAGCTCTCTTCAAAAAGTTCTCAAGGTCGGGGTTAAACTAAGGACACCAGAACACCTTTCTTAATCAAATGACAAACTCAGCTATGTTGCTAAGGCCTCTGGTTTCTGTGGCGATCAGGAGCTGTGCGCACTGGCTGGCTAGGCCAGAAAGACAACAAGAACTCCAGCCACTGCTTCTTGTCGGGCTTGGGGTCAACTCAAAACAGGTGCGGGCAATAATGAGGGAAGCAACCAGTGACAAGGCAGGGGAGGAGACAAGACAGGAACCAAAACAAAACACACGTGGTGATGTAAACAAAGACATGACAACAGGGAAGCGCATGCTTCGGCGCTGCAGGCTGTATGCGTGCTGAGCACTTCTGCACTCAGTACTCGGCGTGATGGGGAGATTCCTGACATGAACACATTATTCAGTACTGTGCACAAGTCTTAGGCACCCTATATTTTTTAGTACAAACTTTGTTATAGATTTGTATTTTATGCCTTCTACATTATCAAGTCAGTACAAAAACATTTTAGATGTCCAAACGTTAGTTTTCCAGCACAAAATTAAATGTTACAGAATAATGTTTGTATGGCAGTAAAGAAAGCAGAATATTACATAAGAGACCACTTTTCAGACAAAAATACTTAATGAAGGCTGCTGGGTTTTGCTGCAAAAATAAGAAGCAAGTGCAACAGTCAAAGTCTCCAGAAGAACTGCGGCTGGCTCTGCAAGATGCTTAAAAAACTTACAGGTCATTTCCTTATAAAACTGCACATACTGTACCTGAGACTACTATTTTTTTTTCACACTAAATATTGACTTTGTTTCATTTATTACTGTTTACTGTTCTTTATAGTACTTTTTTTAAATGTAGAAACATTTAATTTCATTATTTTGAAAGCATCATTGCTCAACAGCATTTCGTTGCACGTGCCTAAGACTTTTGCATAGTGCTGTATATGTATAAACCTGGAAGAGCTTAAGGCAAGTGAAATTAGCTAGGCGTTTAGGGGCACCAGCAGCACTAGTTAGGTGTATACGGGGAGCCAGGGTGCTGGACATAGCAGGTAATCTTAGGGCCTTAGGCAAGCATAGGTTTCAAATCAAATCAAATCAAAGGCAGTTATTCATGTAGGAGCTAATGATATACACATTCATCAGTCAAAGGTTACTAAGAGTAATATTGTAGAGGTATGTAAATTAGCAAAGGCAATGTCCAATGCAGTAATATGCTCTGGCCCCAACCCAATGCGGTGTGGAGATGTAGCTTACAGCAGGTTATGGTTGCTGAACTGCTGGATGTCCAGGTGGTGCTCAAAAAATAATGTTGGCTTAACAGATAATTGGAACATTTTCGAAGGCAAGGCCGGCTTGTTAGGGCGGGACGGTATCCATCCCACTTGGGAAGGTGCTGCTCTCATTTCTTGCAGCATAGCACATAGTCTCAGAACAGGCCTAGTTAATCAGTGACAATCCAGAGTCAAGGTCAGGGAGCAGACAAGCAGGCTAAACTGACCATCTGCTCATCAATTAGGTTCCAAATTATTGATTATAATTAATTATAATTAATAATTATCACCTGAGTCATCAATTAGGCTCCAAAATATTAAGACTGTTAAATATTAGATCTCTTATGTCTAAAGCACTTACTGTTATTGAAGCTTTTACTGATCAGGAGTTTAATGTACTTTGTTTAACAGAAACATGGATTAAACCAAATGAGTCTATAGCATTAAATGAAGCTAGCCCTCTTGGATACTGTTATATATATCAGCCCTGTCTAACTGGCAGAGGAGGAGGTGTTGCACTCATTTATAATGATAATCTAGATGTCACACAAAAACCTAGTCATAAACTCAATGCTCAAAGTTCTTTATACTAACCTAACAAATGTAGCCAAAAAAAAAGTCTACCCAGCCAATTTCAGTAATTATTATTTACAGACCCCCAGGGTCATATTTTGAATTCCTTTGAGAATTTCTGGATTTCCGGAACCTCTAACCTCGTTGTTTCTCTTCTAAACATAATCAATTCTTCCCTAAGCACTGGCTGTGTACCTAAATCTTTTAAACTAGCAGTTATCAAACCACTGATTAAAAACTGTGACCTTGACCCCTGTCAATTGTCCAACTATAGGCCAATATCAAACCTCCCCTTTATCTCCAAAATCTTAGAAAAGGTTGTAGCACAGCAGCTATGCTCACACCTACATAGGAATAACATTTACTAAATGTATCAGTCGGGGTTTAGGCCTCATCATAGCACAGAGACAGCACTGGTTAAAGTGGTAAATGACCTACTACTGGACTTTGATCAGGCTTGTGTCTCCTTGCATGTGTTGCTTGACTTTAGTGCAGCTTTTGATACCACTGATCATACTATTCTCATTGATAGACTAGAAAATGTTGTTGGTGTTAAGGGAACAGCCCTCTCCTGGCTCAGGTCTTATTTGACTGATTGTTATCAGTTTGTAGATGTAAGTTTGGTGTTCTGCAAGGTTCTGTTTAAGGCCCACTGATCTTTTCTTTATATATGCTACCTCTCCATAAGCACGGTACTAGCTTCCACTGTTATGCTAATGACTCACAGTTGTATGTTTCAGCACAGTCAGATGACAGACAACAGCCACTAGACACTGGATGCTTATTAACTTCCTTGTACTAGGACAACATGCAGCTAGAAGTAAGATTTCTGATTACATAGTAACTCTGGATGGCAGCAGTAAAAGACCTTGGTGTGATTATTGACTCCAGTCTTTAATTTGAAGCTCATGTAGATAACATTACTAGGATAGCCTTCTTTCATCTCAGAAATATTGCTAAGATAAGAAATATAATGGCACTACACAATGCAGATAAATTAGTAATGTAATTAATTAATTAAATGTAATTAATTAAATAAATCTCATTAAAATTAATGTAATGCCTTACTGTCTGGCTGTTCCACTAGGTGCATAAACAAGCTCCAGTTAGTCCAGAATGCAGCTGCAAGAGTCCTTACTCGAACTAAAAGTTACGACCACATCACCCCTATCTTATCCACACTGCACTGTCTCCCAATCAAATTTCCCACTGATTATAAAATACTACTTTTGACCTATAAAGCATTGAATGTAACAGCTTTCCAATTAGTGTTCAGGACTCAGACACAGACTCAGTGTTTAAATCTAGGCTGAAAACATATTTGTTTAGTCAAGCTTTCTGTGAATAGTTTTTTCTTAGGTAAAGGAGCAGATCTGCAGGGTTCAAAGGCATAGAGTGTTGTGGTGAACTGGGATGTTTGGATGCGGTGTAGTGGCTGGCTGCCTTATGTCCCAGGGCGCCCTCATGTCTGTGTTACCTTCTGGCTCTCCCTTTTAGTTATGCTGTCATAGCTAGTCTTGCCGGAGTCCCTGCTTACAGTCTGCATGCAAAGTCCATTGTCCTTAACCATGACAGAACAATTAGCATACCTAATAATCTCTCCCTTTCTCTCTGTTGAGCTACACATACTACTACTGAGATACCAGTGATCCTGACCCCTTCTGCTCTCTGGACCTGCCTGATCCAACCTGATGCCCTACTTCTGGATGGAGTTTCTCATCAATAGGAAATCACTTGCTGCTGCTGATGGCCCCAAGCCTGAAGATCTCTGAGATTACTAAGGATGGTACTACTTAAAAACCATGAAGATGGCTTTGGCACAATTCATATGAACAGTTATGCTATGATGGCTTAGGACTACAATTGCTATAAATATCATTTATAATTGCACTATCCATTGTCACCCAGATGAGGATGGGTTCCCGTTTGATTCTGGTTCCTCTCAAGGCTTTTTTGTGAGCCAACACAGCACCTACTCCATAAGCTGAAGCATCACATGACTATCAGTTCATGGTTGGAGGAGCAATCTACTAGCACTTCAGTAGATCTCAACAAAGCTGTGGATTTCAGGAAGGCTTCCTCCTGTAGCTTTTCCGACATCCACCTCTGGTCTCTGCATAATAGTTGATACAACTGTACTAACAGGGTCACAACATTTGTGTAAAAACCTGACATAATAATTTAGCAATCCCATGTAAGCTTTCTACTCTGTGATGTTGGTTGATGTAACAAGGTTGGTATTCTACTTCCTGTATCTATTTCAAGATCATCATTTTTTTCAGCATCTTCACTCAACTTATGGGATCTGTTACCATTAGCTTTTTCAGAGTGATACTCTTTCTTCCTTACATCATTGACCTTTTTAGTCCTGCATGCTCTCACTACGTGGCCTATTTTACCATACTTGTGACATTTCTCCTGTTTTTAGGTAATTTACATTTAGTAGCTGCATGACCTTTTCCTTTGAAGCTGTAGAACTCATTTGTTGTTTCATGTATTTTTTTCTTGCTTTTTTGTGAGGTTTATTTTTTGGTTATATTTTGTGGCATGTCTGTCTCCCAGACTTCACGTGTATATCTTGAGCATGTTTATTTCCAGCTTCTACTGTTAATGCAATTTTCATAGCGTTTTCAAAAGTTAGCTCTTGTTCTGACAACAACTGCCTCTGAATCCTTTCATCCAATCCAATCCTCATTAATGCCACACACTAATCTATGTTTCAAAGTCATGTCCAGAATGTCTCCATAATTAAAGTCATGTGCAATCTTCTGTCATTCAGCCATATACTCTGTCATGGTTTCTGAAGGCTTCCAGGTACAAGATTCAAATTTAAATCTCTGAACAATCTGAGTTGGTCGCGGATTTAAGTAATTTTTCAGGAGACTCACCAGACTGTTGTTTTATTTCATTTTTGTTGCACAACATGGTGATACTCATTTTGTCATTACTGAAGAGAAAATTCTCAGATCATTTCAGTGCTGAATGACTCTGGAGCAGCTGGAAACTTCATTGATCAAGGCCTAGTTCAGCAACTGAACACCAATACCATTCCAGTTTCCCCTAGTCTTTGTGTATAAGCCCTCGATGTAAGACCTGTAGGATCTGGGGAGGTGACTTAAGTCACTCAGGGTCTTCACCTGCACACCAGCATATTCCAACACATGAAGGTAGCATTCTTGATCATTCAAAGCTCTGGTTACCCCATAATTTTAGGTCTCCCCTGGTTACAAAGACACAATTCCCTTATTTGCTGGGAGAAGGGAGACTTTATCGCCTGGTCTGACTTTTGTCTTATCTGTAGCCTGATGAGATGCTGATGATCCTGACTGCTTCTGCCCTCCAGACCTGCCTGATCCATCCTAATGCTCTCCTCTGCTTGGAGTTTCTTTCAACTGAGAATCACTAACTGCTGCAGAGGATGGCCCAGAGCCTGTAGTCAGGGTTCCCAAACTTTTTGGGCAAATGACCCCAGATGGACATTATGAATTTTCTGCGACCCCAAGCCTTGACCTCCATAGATTTTTTTTCCAGATTTATAACATAGAGCTACTGTAATATTTGAACATTTTATTATGTCAACAACATATGTATGTGTGAGGTAAACTACTAAAACCCAAAGGATTATTCCTTCCACTTATTTACCAGTCTAGTGGGAAGTGTTGAGTTGTTATTAGGGCTGTGACTATTGATTATTTTGATAATCGATTAGTTGACCATTTTCTTCGATTACTAATCAAGTAGACATATGGCACCCTAAAACCTACTTGTACAGAAAATTGTTAACATATGTTTTTTCCTAGATAAATGCTACATATAAGTGTTATGTAAATATATTTCATTTTATCCTAAAATTCTGACTTTCTTAATGAAAACTAAATTCAACAATTTTATATACAACATTTTTTATAATGCATTACTACAGTATCTGTAGCATTACTGCTTCTTACTATTAACTCCCTGATTATTATCACTGGTTCTTCTCATGTCATATTCCCACATGTATGAATGTGTATGTCTATGGGCGTGTTGGATGTGTGTAGTAGTTTAGGATATGTGTGTAGTAGCCTAGTATATGTGTGTAGTAGTTTAGGACATGTGTGTAGTAGTTAGGATATGTGTGTAGAAGTTTAGCCTGTGTCTGTAGTAGCTTAGTATAATAAAGTCTCGTCTATGTTCAAGGTGATGTTGTGCTGTGATTCTCTGCTCACCATCTGAGTTCCTAAGGTTCCCGATCGTAGTACCGTGCTCTATAAAGGTTGTCCTCAAGGGAAGTTATTACTGTCGACGGCCGCGATAGTAATGACTTGCCAGTGTCAATAAGATGCCTTGTCAAACTTGTTCTGATAAAATTCCCCAGGATAATCAATATTACTGTTTACATCAATGACACTTACGTCATAATAATTGCAAGACCAAACTAAGTCGACATCTAATGAGCTAAATTCCCTACACTTCTGTCAAGATTGCCAGTATATTTTTCTGGGTGTGTGACGAGCAAGAAAGCAGATAAGGAGGTTGCTGCCAGAGGAGCTAGCATAGCTGGTGTGGCTGTGAATGGATACAGGTGTGTGTGATTGGAATGAAGCTGAGCTTGAACGTGATAGAGTCCGTGTGTGTTGGCTATTGTAGTCTTTGGTAGCCATGTTTGCAGGCCATGCAGCATTCTGGGAGTTGTAGTTAGACACTCATTTCGGCATTGACACAACAGTACCATTACAAAAAAAAATACTTAAGTAAAAATACAAATTCTCATCTAAATGTGCTTGAGTAAGAGTAAGTCAGTACCTAGTTAAAAAACTACTAGAGGAGTTGTTACTCTGTACACAGGAAGCATCTCATAAAGCATCTCATAAAACAATATCATAAAACTTTTTATACACACATAACACATGCCAGTGTTAAACATGCTGTAATGGAGTAAAACTACATTTCTCTTTACTAATTTACTAGGCCTTTTGTTGCTTGGACCTAGCCTCTTTCACACTGCTTTCTGCCATGAAGCTGAATAGACTTTCTTGCAATTTGTAGCCAAAACAACCCCAAAACATCAGGTTTCCAAGTCAAACTGAAAAATGTTTAGTGACTTCATGTACAACGATGTTACACAGACAAGCTTTTTCTCTTTCTGCCATAGTCATGAGCTGCACATCAAATAAAAAGCTCTCAGTTTAGATTCAAAATTATTTACTAATCTAGAAAATCCAGAAAGCTGGTATGCAATATAGACCTTTCAGTAGGTTTGAAGGCTACATAAGAGGTTTTCACATTTTAAAGACCAACTGTAGTAGGAAAACTGGAAAGTTTAGTACACAATAATGGTCTGAAATAGTACATAAGTTTGTGATTTGAGACATAACACTAGTTCGTTTAGCAAAGGTCAATCAGGGTGCCAGTGTTTTGCTTTGCATTTCTTTAGATAGAATCATTTCTATATATTTTCCACTGAACTGTGCAATCTGATGAGCATGAAGTTTTGTATAACCCTCTCCTTCTGTCTAGATACCAGGATAGATGTCTATCACTCACAGAGAAATGATTCGCTACAGATCTGTCAATCATATTGCGTGTTCATAACTCTCACCTTCCACATGGCGAATATCCCATATAAACTGTCAGGTTCTGTCTCTGTACATAACTAACAAATAGAAATTTTCTACAGATGAAACATGAAGCTATTGAATGTATGATTACTACAGTATATGGTTTGTATGTATTTTTCATGCAATTTTTATTTTTTTTATAAGAATAAAGAATGCTTATATGAGAAATGCTAAGCAGGTGTTGCATTTAGCCTAATATAGAAAGCTACAAATAATATATTTCTGCCTCAGTACATGATCAAAATCCACATTAGATCACAATTGGAAGTTATTACAAACATTCATTGGTGTTTTAAAATGAGTTTTGAGCAAAAAGACATTATTAATTATTTTATATAATAATAATTATTAATTATTATCAGTATTAATCTCATAAATTGTCATGTGTAGCTTGATGCGAATTATAGCTATTAATAACAGCCTGAGTAATTCTGAGTCTTGAACAATAAACTCTCAAGTGTCAGCTTTCTAAAGATTATGTGTAGTCAGAAGGACTCATGAGTAGCAAAATTTTTATTTTGCAATTGCACTTGTCATTCCGGTGTCAAGCAACAATTGTGAGAAAGACTTCTCCACAACGAACAGGGTAAGGACAGAGGGCATGGCAGGACGACTGAAGTTGCCAAGATGTGTGCCACACATTTACATTTATTCATTTAGTAGACACTTCACACTCTAAAGTGACTTACAAATGAGGAAATACAAGCAAAGCGATATATCAAGCAGAGAACATTACAAGTAGTTCTACCATTCAAGATTCGTAATTGAGTGATAGAGGAGCAAAGTGCACAGAGTAGAGGTCTAAGAGCTAGTGTAAATGCAGTTTTTTTTAACCCCATTGCACTTACATGATAAACCGCATATTCTTCTTCTTTTTTAATTAAATTTTATTGGTTTTCCTTACACGTGATATAACACACTCAATACAAACAGAAGTTAACAAGACAAGCACAACACAACAAAGCGAGATGTAATGCACAACAAGATAGATAAGTTGGAAGAAATACAAAAATGGGTCTAATATCATTCCTCCTTTGAAGTGACAATCTTCAAAAAAGTCCTCCCAAATGTCTGTGTGTGTATGTGATTTCCATTCATCATATGTTAGCATTCATGTTAGCATTAAAAATGCTAACATTTTTTCATTTGAGGTGCTCTCCATCATTGATTCAAACCATATTCTAAGTGTAGGAGGTTGGGTATCTTTCCAGTATCTATGTATCTGTCATACTGCTATGACTATACCTACAGTAACAAGGGAGAAGCCATTATTTTTTAATCTGAGGAATCTCAGTTTTATATCCTAAAAGGCATACCCTTGGTGAGAGAGGAAGGTCATATCACAATCATCTCCCAAGATATTTCAACACAATTTCCCAAAAAGGCAGAATCTTAGTACACTCCCAGACAGCATGAACATATGTGCTGGTTTCTTGTTTACATTTCCAGCATTTATTATTGTTCAAGCTACCCATTTTGTAAAGCCGAACTGGCATAATAATGGCGTAATAATACCTGTGTAAAACCTTATACTAGATAAATTTACCACTTGCATCCTTTATATACCTCCCATTGTTGGACAAAACTCTATTCCATGTATCCTTAACTATTTCACTATGTCAGATCAGTCTCAGGTTTTCACAGTCCCTGTCATCAATCCTTATACACCTTTTGTTAAAAATTAGATGCCTTCCAGTGAGGCCTTCGTCATTCGCAATACTCTTTTAAAACAGTCTTTTCTTGCCCAATGCAAACCAATGCCTCCAAACAATTTCTAATCTGTAAATATTTCCAAAAATCTTTTGTAAGATAAAAGCCCACCGAATAAGTCCTTTAGAGTACGTATTCCGCTTCTAAACCATTCTCCCCAAAACAAAGGCATTTCCCTACTTCAATATAGGGATTATTCCATACTGAAGAGTAGTGTTGACACGTGAGAAATCTGACACTTTTTGTGGACGGCTTTCCACACCTCCCTAAACTGAAGCAATATTGGATTGGTCATATTATGTTGCATTTCTCCCTCCAGTTTTTGTGAGAGAGCCTCTGTTGGTAGGGAAAGGGAATGTAAGTAGCCAGTCTAGAGCCAAATCATTTTTACCCCAGTGTCTAGCAAGCTTTGATATTTCAAACCACCTTTATCTCTAGGTAAACATAATTTATTTACTCTGATCCGGGGTCTTTTACCTTCCCATAAAAAGGCCGTAATCATAACATTATATACATATATAATTAAACTGCGGCATAACCACCATCTTTATTATATTAATCTTCCCCCATGAAGTTAAAATTAGTTCCAGCTGTCTAAATTCCAGCTGTCTAAATTTTCTCTGTAGTTTCTCC
This sequence comes from Pangasianodon hypophthalmus, assembly GCF_027358585.1. NCBI lineage: Eukaryota > Metazoa > Chordata > Actinopteri > Siluriformes > Pangasiidae > Pangasianodon > Pangasianodon hypophthalmus. The sequence continues at coordinate 13,545,804 of NC_069734.1, forward strand.
AACAAGATTAGGGCTCAGTTGGATAACCAGATATCTAATTCCTTTATGCATCCACTTAAAGTTAAGTGCACTAAGTGGGGAAGAGAAACATGTTCCCGATATGGGCATAACCTCTGATTTTATATGAATATGATTCAATCACATTAAGGAGTACTTAATTCAGTCACATTAAGGAGTACTGGTAAAGTGTGTGCAGGGTCTTTAACTAATAGTAATATGTCATCAGCATGTAACAGCAGTTTGTGTTATCTTTCCCCTACAAACACACCTATAATTCTTGGGTCTTCTCTAAACTTTGAAGCAAGTGGTTCCCATACCAATGTAAAGAGTAGTGGACTAAGACAACCTTGGCATGTAGACCTAGATGGATTAAAAAAGGATGAAATCATTCCATTAGTTATTACCACTGCTTTAGGATTAGAGTATAGAATTTTAGCCCACCTCACAAAACCTGAGCCAAAACCAAATTTATCCAAGGTTGCAAAACTAAACTATATTAGACTGATTCATCCACATAAGATGCAACAGCCTTCTCATATTATCAGTCATTCAGGGTGCAAAGTTTGCCAATAAAAATGTAGGGAGAGTTGATCAATACCATGTCCTCCTCATCCAGTATTTTTTTTTTTTTTCTAAAAAATAAACCAGTTCAACATAGGTCACTTTTGCTTCATTTCTTTGATGGCTCAAATACAGTGGATATAAAAAGTATTAGTTTAGGGATGTGAACAGGCTATTGTAAGTTTTTTATCTATTTTCCCCTAAAATGTTTCTGGTTGTTTTTCACTTCATTTCTATACGTTGTAATTTCACATTGAGGGTGGAAAAAGTTCTGACATGATTTATCTTGGTTTCATTTTTTTACATCACAAAAACCTGCCATTTTAACAGGGGTGTGTATACCTTTTATAGCCACTGTATGCTCTAGTCGATTTTGTGTTTTGACCATTTGAGAACCAATTTGTAAACTCCGTCTCATTTGCCACGCTTTGTGGGTGTGACTTTTTGCCTTGTCATCACCATTTATACCTATACAACCAATGTGTTTATGATTAAATTACTACTAGAGCACAATTTTTTTTTACAAGAGCACAAAGTTCTTCATAGATCTATCCTCTTAAATTTGCTCTAAAATGTACAATTTACAATTTGCTTTGCCGGGGGACCATGCCCCCAGATCCCCCTAGAGGGGCAGAGGTCCACCCACCACAGTCACAAAATCCTGTGGGAAACACTGGGCAACCCCACATGGAGTCATGACCCCTGGTCTGGGAACCCCTGGCCTTAAGTGGCTATTTACTCAAGAGTAAAAAAAATGCTGATAGAAACAAAAATAGCAATTTATCAATATATTTTTAGTCACATTCTGCCAAATGAAAATGTGCGGCATGTTTAAGGATGTTAAAACTCTGCATTAGTAACATTACAGTGAACTATAATCTGTGTATTGTGCTCTGTGATCAAGCTCAATGCAGATCAGTGTTACCAGCATTTAGCTTAATTATCTCTGGTTATTATTAGCTCTGATTATTATCATGTGCTAATCACAATGGGATCCACAATGCACATTTACTTCAGTTGCTCCTTTCCTCTCTTTCAGTTCAGGCCTATATTTCATTGTTTTGTTCATTTCATTGTTCATGACCTAATAGGCACACTGTGCATAATATTAATTGACTAATTTGAGGTTTAATAATATATTATTAGGCAATAAACACTTAGATTTACACATTTTTTGCCTGGAAACACAACAAACCATGTTTACTTAAGTAGCAGTATTCTGTATGTGCCAGCCAGTCAACACGTGTAGGTAAGTATGCTCCATTTATTTCCATCCAAGATTTTGACAAAAAAGAGAAAAAAAAGGAATAAAATGGATGGTAAAAATGGTAACCTACCACCATGTGGTTGAAAAGCTGTTTGTGTTTTTACTGACAGGCATTCTAGACTGACTACTAAATCCCTTCAAGCAGGACGCTACAGGTGTTATCTAGGTGCAGTGCCCGGTATGCAACACTAGAGGTAGGTATTCAGCTCAAAGAAATGACAAGAAGGTAAATGGACATTTCAGCATCTTAATAACCAGACAAATATTCTGCTCTAATTTAAATAGACAATTCAAAGAAAATTAAGAAGGCTCTAACACCCAGCCCCTACTTGTGGACTACACAATTACATACTCATATAAAACAAACAAAAAAATTATATTTCATTTCACAAATTCAAAATAAACATGATTATAGACATTCAATAATAGCAATAGATGCATTCTTCAATCATTACATACAACATCGTTCTTATTTATAGAATAGCAGTTCATAAGCTTATAAATTCATTAGATTCAATATAGCTTATAAGAGTTCATCGAAAGTTCATAATAGTTCATTTATTTTAGGGGTCAGATGTCCTTAATACTTGATCCACGGTTGGGGCTTAATTTTTACTGCCGGCCCATTAAGTGGAAAGTGGAGCTTACATCAGCAAGCAAAGCTTATGGATTGGCCTCAACAGTGTACTTGGTTTTGTTTTGATAAGAGCACTCAGCACTAGTCCTTGGTTATCTGGAAAGGTCTCAACAATTCATCCTAACAACCGGGAATTTCGTGGTGCTTTCTCATCAGCAATTACCAGGTCAATAGTTTGAAAGTTTCTTTTAGCTGAAGTCCATTTTGCTTTCTCTTGCATGCTAGGAAGATATTCTCTAATTCACCGTTTCCAAAATAAATCAGAAATATACTGCACCTTTTTCCAACTTCAGCGCAGATACAAGTCATTCTTCTCAAAGACGCCAGGTGGTATAACAGGTCATACTTTCATATGCAGTAGGTGGTTAGGTATAAGAGGTTCCTAGTCATTTGGATCGTTCGAAACAGTTGTTATTGGTCGATCATTCATTATTGCTTCTACTTCACAAAACACTGGGGATAGTCCTTCATCATCCAGTTTTTGCTCTAGGAAGAGTGACTGCAAAATTCTTTTAAGTGATTTAATGAGTCTTTCCCAAGCTCCTCCATACCGTGGTGCAGAGTGTGGATTGAACTGGATCATTTGTACAATATGGACAACTGGATCACTTGTACAATATGAAGTATACAGGGAATTTGATGTTCCTATCTGTCTAGTATTCTCCTTGTTGCCTGACAAAGGGATTTGCATAGCTACTGGTGATACCATTATTGCAAAGCTTTTCCTGCTGCAGTTTCTCCCTTGTATGGGGAATCTTGAATCAGCATTACTAGACTTTCTACCACCTTGGTTATCCTGTATATTACCAAACAGGGGATCTGAACTTATTCTAACCTGCTTCTCAAGGACGGTGACAAGGTCTTTTAGGCCAGCCCTCTGGTTGGTTTTCTCCATGATGTTATTTGCAGCTGTTCTCCATTTTTGCTTAATTTTATAAGGTAGTTTTGAAAGAATTACCCTTAGGTTTGCAGCAGTATCCAATTCCTTTATATAACATAACTCATGCATCACACTACAACACCCTCTTAAATAAAAAACATAACTTTGCAAGGCTTGACAGTCTTCAGTCTTGATGTTAGGCCACTGTCAAATCTTTTCAATATATGTGTTTGTCACTCTTACGTCATCTCCAAAATTCTCTTCTAGTAGGCGTTTTGCCTCATTATAGCCTCTACTGGAATCCATGTGCATACAACTCCGGACTAGATCTCTAGCCTGTCCAGATGTAAATTGCTCAAGGTTAGTAGAGTCTTACCTTGTTATTTTTTGTTTTATTCTCAATGTTGTACTCAAAGGCCTGCATGAATGGAATAAAACTCAAAGGATCTCCATTATAAACAGCAACTTCTCTTGTTGGCAGGAGAGCCATGCTCTGTTGTTTAAGCAACATTTCAGTCAGATCAGTCTGTCGTTTCATTATGTTGAGAAGAATATTTTCACTTTCTGGATTACCATTCTTTTGTTGATTTGTGGCTGCACCATCAACTTGCTTCTGAGTTACTGTGTTCAGAGGTAATTGCAAGAATTGCTCGCTTTGCATGGTTCTTTGAAGAAGAGTGCATAATCAGTAGTAATGGATACCTGAAAAGGCCTTTGGTCTCTTCAAGGTAAGTATTCATCCCATCAACTGGATTTTCTTGGCTATCTTGAGGAAATCTTTCATAACTTTTCAAAACATTAATTTCAGCCTTTGTGGCAGCTAAATCAGTTTCAATTTCCAATTTCTCTTTCATTACTTTTATTTTGGCTTCCTCTAACTCTAAAGCATGTTTATTTTCTGAGGAAGCAGCAAGTGCCATCAAAACTGCTTTCCTGGCCTCAGCTTTCATATGTGCATAGGATGCCATTGAGGACACAGAGGATCGACTTGAGCTACTACTGTGACTTGAAACTTGTCAGGTATTTGATTTAGGTTTGTTCTATGAGACTATTGATATACTATCATCAGGCACAACAGTACTTTCAAGTTGTGTCACAATGTCCTTTTCAGTTGGGTTCTGATCCACTTGACCCTTTAACCATATTTCAGTCTCAAATAACACATCCTGAAAGTACACCATTTTTTAATTAAACCAGTTTTGACTGTCTTTGTACTTTTCCACTTTTGACATCATTGCTTGCACCTGACTGTGAACATCATTTAAGTCTTGTAGAGCAACAATAAGTGCTTTCACATTGTCTGGGCTTCCATTTGTTTTACACAGTTCTTTTATTTCACTCATTTTCTGTGTTCATGCACCCAGTTTTCCTCTACAACTTCCAATTAACTGTGTCAAAAATCTCCTGCTTCTTCTTCCTCATCCATGACTTCAATTCAAATCCAACAATTTATAAATGTTGTGAATGCTTGCTGCTGCAGCTAAACAATGCTCACTCTGTGCACAGTTCAATCAAGCTCTTCATCAAGTCAAGACTTCAAAGGGGATTACTCATATCACAGTCAGTCACAAGTTTGGTTTCCAGCAAGTTAAAACAGTTTTTCAACTTGTGCCAGCCAGTATCCAGTCAACACGCTTAGGTAGGTATGCTCCATTTATTTCCATCCAAGATTTTGACAAAAAAGAAAAAAGGAATAAAATCGACAAGGTAACCTACCACCATGCAGTGGAAAAACTGTTTGTGTTTTTACTGACAGACATTCTAGACTGACTACTAAATCCCTTTAAGCAGGACGCTACAGGTGTTATCTAGGTGCAGTGACTGGTATGCAACACTAGAGGTAGGTATTCAGCTCAAAGAAATGACAAGAAGATACATGGGAATTTCATCTTAATAACCAGACAAATATTCTGCTCTAATTCAAATAAACAATTCAGAGAAAATTGAGATGGCTCTAACACTGTATCTGATTGTTGCTTATTCATATTATGATTATCATTAACCCCCCCAACTGCCAACACCCCCAACCAGCATGTAGTGTACAATTACCTAACCATGTCCAAACAAACTGTGGCTTTGTTGATATTCCATTGGAATTATTTATTTCCTTGCTCAGAACCATCCCTGCAGCAGAAAAGAGGCTGTTATCTTTTCTGTAGAAAGGAAACAAGTAGGAAACAAGCTTCATCAAGCTGATGACTTGTCTATTTAGTCTTTCAATAAAAGAATGCATTTTTAAAAATCGGCATTAGTGTATGACAAAATTAATGGCTTAAATAATGAGCCATGGCAGGAAAAAAGGAACTAAATAAAAAAAACACAGCAAAGCTCTGACAGCAAAACAAGATCAACAGTGGTGTACATTCAAATATTATGTAATCAATTTAATTAAGATTTTGATTAGTCTTTCATTATACTCTATAATCCTGAGTTTTCTGAAACAGATGTAGCTGTTAAGACAGTTGTGTTGTGTTGGGTGTTGTGTAAGACTGCTGTGTTTCAGCAGTGAGATGCCAAATAGATAAGTACACTGAATACTCATCTTTTCCCTCATATCTCTTGTTGCCCCACTTCTCGTTTGTCTTTCTCATTATCCCACTAATGAATATTACATTATACATAATCTATTCATACTGCAGCTGGAGGCTCTCCAGTATTTTCAGCTCTAATATAGCAAAGATGACCTACACAAAAAGCTGAAAATATTTAAAAAGAGAAAATATTTACTTGTATTAACATAGCAATTTCTTTGTATCATGATAGTGACTTAAAAGTCTGAACCCATATTAGTAACACTTTAGCTTAGATTACAGTCATGCATGCCTATCCTAAACCAGCAGCCAGGGATCTTACAGAAAAGCCCTATATTATCTAATGTATATTGAGTACCTGTTCTCATATAGAGGTTTGTATGGCTTTTAACATTTTCCTTTTCACATACAAAGCTCTAAACAGTTTATTTCACTTCTCCCAACACACAGTGGTACTATATAGTTTGTTTAAACTTTACGAAGAAATTTAAAAATTCTGAAATTTGACCTAAATATCTGATCAGAACTTCATCTAGGTTATAAAAATATATGCAACAACCCAAAAGAAACCAAAAGTTATATTCATACACATAGAACTCTCTTGCAGGAGTCTTCTGGCTTTTCCGGTGGCCTTTGGAACACTGGCAAACAATGGGCCTCATTATCAAACTATATATAATATTAATAGTCATAAGTGATTGCTAAATCTTCTGACAACTGAGACATTTGTTTACAGCTTACAGCTCTACACAGATAGACCAGCCTGTCTGCCATTTGTATGGTGGCATTTTTTTGGTCATAATTGAATAATTAGTTTTATTTGTCTTAATTTAATTTAATTTATGGGCTTGTGTTGTCTTACTCTCTTTACCCTTTGTTCTTTGATTAATTCCTATGATATAAAACAACTGGTTTTCACAAAATTTTCTCAATGTTATTCTTAGTCCCTAACCTAGTGAACTAGCATGAGGATGTGTTTTTGACAGAGAAACCAAAGCACTTCTGTAAGCTGCTCTGGATAAGGGTGTCAGCTAAATTCTGTAAACATAAAAATAAGCAATTTAAACTTGACAGTATAGTCCATATATAAAAGTGCAGTAATCCATGCAAATTACATGATTTGAAGCAGATCAAGTCAGGGTTAAATTAGTTAGTCTTCTTATGTAAATTCACACACACTCAGGAGCAGGAGTAGAATACAAACATTTTATAGCATTTTCATGAATACCAAATTTCTTGTGCCCACACTAACGATTTATGTATAATTCCATTCATCTGACTGGTAAGTCATACCTCAGATCACAATTATAATAGCTACTGTTCAACTCACCAAACTGACACAAGTGCATACATAGCTCGGTCTTATAGAAACTGTGTCTGTTCCCCCGAATAGCGAGACCAAAGAATAAATTCACTAAAAGTTTTCGAAACAATCTAATCACCATTAAACCTGAGAAAGGCCAAATAAGTAAACAAAAACAATTTCTAAAGTTTGGGCTTCTCAACATTAGATCCCTTACATGGAAAGCACTTATTGTTAATGAAATGATCTCAGATTATAGTTTTGATGCACTCTGCCTTACTGAAACCTGGCTTAGACCAAATGAATACACTGGTCTGAATGAGTCTACTCCATCAGGATATTCCTATAAGCATGAGCCCCGTCAGATTGGTCATGGAGGTGGTGTTGCAACTATCTATAACAATTTTCTTACTGTTACTCAGAAAACAGGACCCAGGTTTAACTAATTCGAAGTGCTTGTCCTCAATGTTGCACTCACCAACATACATAAAAAATCCCTACTATATCTTGCTCCGGCCACCGTATATAGACCCCCAGGGCCATACGTTGATTTTCTTAAAGAGTTTGCACATTTACTCTCAGACCTGCTGATTAATTAGGACAAAGTGTTGATTGTAGGAGACTTTAACATTCATGTTGACGATGCTAATAACGACTTAGGACTCGCATTTATGGACTTATTAAATTCATTTGGGGTTAAACAAAACATTACTAGATCAAGTCATCATACACTAGATTTAAATATATCACATGGAACAGATGTCACTGATATAGATATTCTACCTCAAAGCAATGATATCACAGACCATCACCTCTTAGTGTACACTCTACCTATAGAACATATTAGCCATGTCCCTCCACGTTATCGACTCGGTAGAAATATTATTCCAACCACTAAAGACAGATTCACATGTAATCTGCCGGATCTGTCTCAATTTCTCACTAGACCCCTAAATGCAGATGATCTAGATGAAATGACTAACAGCATAGGCACTATTTTCACCAGCACACTAGACACTGTTGCCCCCATCCGATTAAAAAAGGTCAGAGATAAAACACCTGCACCATGGTACAATAGTCATACTCATGCCCTCAACAGAGCAACCCGTAACCTCGAGCGAAAGTGGAGAAAAACTAAATTAGAAGTTTTTAGAATTGCGTATAAAGACAGTATGTCTAGCTATAGACGCTCTAAAAGCTGCTTGAGCCGAGCATCTGAGCAAATCCGAACATTTAGTACAGTGGCTAGACTAACAAAACATCAGATATCTGAAGACAGTATTCCATTACAGTTTCGTAGTGAGGACTTTATGAATTTCTTCACAGAAAAAATTTATAGTATCATGAACAAAATACTGGATGTTCAACCTTTGACAACATCCTGCGATCTAGTCCAGCCTAAAGACCCACATTTAGTGCTAAAATGTTTTACAGGTATAGGACAGGAAGAGCTTTATAAACTTGTCAGCACGGCTAATTCAACAGCGTGTTTGTTAGATCCAATCCCAACTAGATTGCTGAACGAAGTGATACATACAGCTGGAGAGCCTCTTCTCAACATTATTAATTCCTCGTTATATTTAGGTCACGTCCCAAAACCTCTCAAGTTAGCAGTTATTAAGCCTCTTCTTAAGAAACCTAAACTAGACCCTAATGAATTATCAAATTACAGACCAATTTCAAACCTTCCGTTTATATCTAAAATATTAGAAAAGGTTGTATCTGCTCAATTATGCTGCTTCTTACAGGAAAACAATATCCTTGAAGAATTTCAGTCAGGTTTCATGCCCCATCATAGCACAGAAACTGTGCTAGTAAAAATCACAAATGACTTGTTTTTAGCTTCGGACCAAGGCTGCATCTCAATATTAGTCTTACTTGATCTTAGTGCTGCATTCGACACTATAGATCATAACATTCTCGTAGATCGCTTACAAAATCACATAGGTATTCAGGGACAGGCATTAAAATGGTTTAGATCCTACCTGTCTGATCGATACCATTTTGTAGATTTAAATGGAGAACTATCCAGTGCAATGCCAGTGAAATATGGGGTTCCACAAGGATCAGTTTTAGGACCTCTGCTATTCTCAGTTTACATGCTTCCCTTGGGTAACATCATTAGAAGACATGGGATTAGTTTCCATTGTTATGCTGACGATACCCAGTTATACATCTCATCAAAACCAGATGAAATAAATAAATTGTCTAGATTAACTGAGTGTGTTAAAGATATAAAAGATTGAATGACTGATAATTTTCTGTTATTATTCTCTTATCCTGATAAGACAGAAATATTACTTATTGGTCCAAAAACCAGTACACAGAAGCTCTCTCAATTCAACTTGCATTTAGAAGGATGTTCTATTACTACTAGCTCGACAGTGAAAGACTTGGGCGTAATATTAGACAGCAGCTTGTCTTTTGAAAATCATATTTCCAATATTACTAAAACAGCCTTCTTCCACCTTAGAAACATTGCCAAGCTTAGGAACGTTTTATCTGTATCTGATGCAGAAAAGCTAGTTCATGCATTCATGACCTCCAGACTGGACTATTGTAATGCATTGCTAGGTGGTTGTCCTGCATCTTCAATAAACAAGCTACAGTTAGTCCAGAATGCAGCCGCCAGAGTTCTTACTAGGTCAAGAAAAAATGATCACATAACCTCAATATTATCATCCCTGCACTGGCTACCTGTTAAGTTTAGAATTGATTATAAATTAGCACTACTTACGTACAAGGCTCTAAATGGTTTAGCTCCCACGTATCTAGCCAGTCTTCTAACACGACACAATCCACCATGCTCCTTAAGATCTCAAAACTCCGGACTTCTGGTAGTTCCCAGATTATCAAAGTCTACAAAAGGAGGTAGAGCATTTTCGTATTTAGCTCCTAAACTTTGGAATAGCCTTCCTGACAGTGTTCGGGGCTCAGACACAGTCTCCCAGTTCAAACGTAGATTAAAGACATATATCTTTAGCCAGGCATACACTTAACACACACCATAACCTTGTGCTTCAGTACATGTGATTAATTGCAAATTATGATTTAGGGCTTACTAATATTTGAACAGCAGCTATGCTAATTTCTTTTCCACTTGTTTCCCTTCTTCTACCCATCCCGAGGCATCCCGAGATTGTGCCAGCTCCAGTAAATGAGGCCAACCCTATGAGGATCCTGAGGCATCCAGAGATGGACCTGCTCCAGCTGGTTTCTGCCTCGTGAGGATTTAGGTGTTCAAAGCAATGCTGCCAACCCTATGTGGACTTTGAGGACTTTGAGGAAGACAACAACCTACATGACTATAAATAAATACAGAAAGGACATTGTTCATATCAAACTCTCCAATGTCACCCAAATGAGGATGGGTTCCCTTTTGAGTCTGGTTCCTCTCAAGGTTTCTTCCTCATATCATCTAAGGGAGTTTTTCCTTGCCACAGTCGCCTCAGTCGCCTCAGGCTTGCTCACTAGGGATAATTCTGTCTAACATCTAGGACTGTTTGCATGTTTTTGTTTCTGTTTGCATGTTTTTTGTTTCTTATGTTCTGTAAAGCTGCTTTGAGACAATGTTCATTGTTAAAAGCACTATACAAATAAAACTGAATTGAATTGAATATCCAGCTTAATAAATGAGGCCCAATATTCTTCTTAGGGATTCTCAACTTTTTAGCTTTTTTTTTTTATGCAAGCCAACCTTTTTTTGTTTAGAAACGCATGGTCTACATAATCTACAGGGCAAAGAAATTTTAAATTGCCAAAGAATTTTTAAACACTTAAGGATGCTGTGTAAAAGCCCACAACAGTAACCAGTCTTCACTCATTAAGTCTCATGAGAGTGCTGGACTTGTGTGTAGCACTGCATCTATCAAAGTAAGGCAACTTTGAAAGGAAGCATTTTATATGGGCTGTTACAACGAACCAAAATCTGTACTTCGATTTGATGAATACAAGGGCACTGACCCCTGCTTTGCAAAAATAAATGTTAGCAAATGGTACAAACAGTTAAGGTCAATGGTTTAGCTAAGCATAAAGCCCACTAACCCGCACGTGTGAGCTGCAGTGATACTGTCTCTGGACCAAAAAAGGAATGTGGCCATCAATATGTAATGTGTGTTGTGTACATAAGGCCTAGTTCATGTTTTGCGGGTCATTCCACGCGTGGAAAGCTATCTGTTTGGCATGGACAAGGGAAGCTAAGATGCATCAAAGAAAGATGTTTTGGTGCCCTGGTCCAAAGTCAGACAACATATGCTATTAAGTCATATAAAACTACAAAATAGGTGTAAAGGAAAAAATGTTATGAAACCTAAAACAGTGTCTTTGTTGATCTTAAAGCTGCAGTCGCCAAGTCTGCAAGACATTTAAATTATCCAACTTGGAAGTCATTGCGATAGATGGTATCTATCTGTCATTTTCCCGACATGGAATAGTTTCTGCTGTAACTTGCATTATATCAGCTATATAGAGTCACTCCCTCATCAGCATCTCTTTTTTCTCTCTCCTTGAAGTTAATGAGACAAAAAAGCAAAGCTTGTCATGTTACTGAGAAACCGGAAAGCACAAACTCCTCTGAGCCTCATGGTATTGTTCATTATTAGCCTAAATTAAAAATTGTTGGCAAATCACTGTGGTATAAGAAAAATAATATGTCTGGCATGCAAACTCAAAAACTTAAAAAAATCCTCAATTTTAAAGTTATTTAAGCGTATTTTCTTTATGTTATTTATACAATATTATTATTATTATTATTATTATTATTATTATCATAGCCATCACATGCAACACAACTACATGCAATTGTAGTTAAAGGAATCCTGAAAGTCAGCACACCTACTTCCTGAGTCCTTGAATTCTAGCACTGGTTTCTTAAAAATAAAACCCAAATATCTCTATTGAACATCAAATGTTTTACCATTGTGTATTAAAAAGTTTGGTAATCCAAGGTTTTCACCCCTATGTTCTGTTGCAACTCTCTTAAATGGAAGCCTAAACATTGTAGGATCCAAAAGATGGCTGAAGTGACCTAAAAGTGGCACTGACCAAGCTGTTAGCCCGTAACAAGGGGCTCCCGGAGCCAAAATACGGAATCATTTGCAGAAAATTTAATGACACTATCGGACTCAAGGCAGTCCAGGTCAAAAATCCAAAAACCCAAACAATCAACACATAAACTGAATCATCAGCAAACACAGTAAAAAGCCAGAGCAGGGTAAAAATACTAGGATCAGAAAAATAAACACAATGGGCAAGACAAAGACAAAAAATGGATCAGAATATCAGTCAAGAAATTGAATGGCTCAGAACATATACAGATGGCTAGCAAACAGCAGGGCTTTGCATAGAGTCTAAAGTCCATGTGGTTTATATAGCGTGCAAACAGGAAGTGAGTAGAAAATGGGGTGGAAATGTCTGGGGTTAATGTTACAGAATCCCCCACCTCGTTCACCTGGGGAAAGGCATGGAAACACATGGTTTGAGCAATGACACACGAAATGTGGGGGCTATTTTATGTGGACTTAACTTTCATGAACATGGCTTGAGTTTGAGCTCCCTGTATGACAGCCACACCATTTGTCCTGGGTGCAGGGGTTGATGTGGGAGCTGGCCACAGTTTGTCAGATGCTTTTGCCTTTGAATGGCTCTCGTGAGGCAGACGTATGCTGCTTCCCATGTCTGATCACTCCTCTTAATCCAGTCATTGCTGGTACATTGGAGGGTTCAGTGGACCAGGCGAACAGTGGAGGTTGGTACCCCAGGCCATACTGGAACGGTGTGAGGCCAGTGGAGAAGTGGCTAAGGGAGTTTTGCGCATATTTCTCCCAAAGGAGATACCGATTCTAGTAATGCTGGTTGTTGTTTCAGTATTTTCTGAGGAACCTTCCAATTTCTTGATTCCTCCTCTCAGTCTATCCAATGGATTGGGGGTAGCATCCTAAGGAAAGACTGACATTAATGTTTAAATGGCTACAAAACGCTTGCCACTCTCTGAAAGTGAACTGTACCCCACGACATTTCACAATGTCCTCTGGGAGGCCATAATGGCAGAACGCTTCCCAAATCTCATTCCCCTCCCAAAACTACCTGCACTGGACACAGCCAAAATCCTGTATGTCAGAGTGAAGTTAAATCTGGTGAAATCTGGTGAAATCTGGCTTGTCAGGTGTTGAGACTCTTCGTGGCATTTACATATTCCATGTTCTTATGGTCAGTCATGATTAAGAATGGATATTTTGCGCCTTCCAACCAGTGTCTCAACTGTTCAAGGGCAGCTTTAATGGCCAGCAGTTCTTTGTTGTCCATGTCATAATTCCATTTAGCCAGTGTCAGTTTTCTGTAATAAAAAGCACAAGGGTATAATTTCATGGGGTTACCTTGTCTCTGAGATAGCACCGCCCTGACACCACTCTCAGAGGCACCCACCTTTACCAGGAACTGAAATTCAAGATCAGGATGGTGCAGAATAGGTGAGGTGGTGAATCTTTTCTTGAGGTTTTCAAAAATCTCCTGTGCCTCTGGGTTCCACTGGAGACTTTTAGGTTTTCACCTTTTAGGAGTGAGGTTAACGGGGCTGGCACCATGTTGAAACCCCAGATGAATCTGCGGTAAAATATAGCAAACCCCAGAAAGCTCTGCAATTCTTTTGTGATCCATCTGCACACCCACCTCACCCAGGATAAAACCAAGGAACTTGACAGATGCTTGATGGAACTCACATTTTTCCAACTTCACATAAGGATTATTGTCAAGAATCTTTTTTAAAACTGCTCATACCTGAGAACTGTGTTCTGCGTCAGACAGTGAGTAGATCAAGATGCTGTGTATGTAAATCAAGAAGCAGGAATTTGGGAATTAACGCAAAACCTCAATTTTGAAAGCCTGAAAGACTGAAGTTGTGTTGACTAGCCCATTTGGCATTATCAGGTATGTCTGTAATTGGTAATCAAAGCAGTTTTGCATTCGTCCTTCTTTCTGATGCAGATCAGGTTATATGTGCTTCTGAGGTTGAGCTCTCTGAAGAACTTAGCTCCTCTCTCTTGCTCAGTGGAGGAGGGGACCAGGAGAAGTGGAACCTCACAGTGACAGCATTGAGACCCTGGTAATCAGTACAAAACACTTTCATCCAGGGTAGAGGACATTTGCTGCATGCATCACTCATGGTTGCCAAGTAGATGCCCCTGTAAAGTGATGGCTGTCTAAAGGCCTTGAACATCCACTGGATCCACGTTGGTACAAGGGGCTCACGGAAACAAAATGTGGATCCATACGCAGAAAGTATAATGACAAACTCAGCGTCAAGACAGTCCAGGTCAAAAATCCAAAAAAACACAATGTAAACAGTATCCATAATCTGATCAACAAACGTAGTCAAAAGGCAGAACAGGATCAAAATACCAGGATCAGAAGGGCAAACAGTTCAGTTCAGTCAAGAATATGCATGGCTCAGAACTTACACAAATGGCTAGCAAAATGAAGAACAGTCTTAGAACTCTGGTGAGGGCAACCTCTGGTGGTCTGGGGTGGAAATGTCCAGGCTGGATGTTAAATAGCCCAAGCTGGTGATTTTGAACCCTGTGCTCTACCCTCCAGGGTGTGGAGGTGGGCTTAAAGAGCAACCATGTCACACAGGGTAAATTTTACAGACTTGATTTACATACAGTATGTCCAGCAAAGCAAACTTGGCACCATATGTAAACCAGCAAGTGAAAATATCTTGAATATGGGCAAATTTATATTTATATTAGTATATGTATATAAAAACATATAGCAAAACATTACATGTAAAATACCCTATATAGCCAGTTTTTGGAAACCTGACCATCACACCCATAGGCGCTTTTTGAATATTCCATTCTAGATTTAGTCTCCCATTTGCTGCTATAATAAAATCCACTCTTCTGGAAAGGCTTTCAACTAGATTTTGGAGCATGGCTGTGGGGATTTGCCCATTCAACCCATTCAAAAGCATTAGTGATGTCAAGAGATCATCTGCAGGTTTTGTGCCAAAATAGACTGGTATTTGGAGTTATCCATGATTCCCGCTATCTTCACTTGCGCCACAGTCCCGACTGTAGAGAAGCAGAGCCATAGCACAATTCTACCACCAGCATGTTTCACTGTGGGCTTATGTCTAGCCACCCATGTGAAGAATATGAGTGATTGATGTCATAGGGACCAGTACTTGCCAGATATTCCTGCTGCTCCTTTAATGCTGCCATTGATCTCTTGGCAGCCTCCCTGATATGTTCTTGTCTTGTCTTGTCCTTTTGTCAATTTTGGAGGGACATGCTGTTCATGGTAATGTCAATAGGGTGCCCCATTTCCTCCACTTGTAGATGGCCTTCCATTGTAATGTTTTGGAAATTCCTGTGTACCCCTAACTTGACTGATACCGTTCATCAATGAGATCCTGTACATGCTTCGTTAGTGCTTTGCAGAGCATGGCCTCAGCAGTTGGATGAATCCAGGAAGTTGTCAAAGAAATCCTACGGAAACAGCTAATCTTTATTTGGGGTTAATCAAAATTACTTCACTGATGACAGCTCTATAATAATTACTTTTGAACATGAGTTTGAATGTGACTGGTTAATTCTGAGCACAGTCACATGCCCCATTATAAAAGGCTGTGCATATTTATGTGACCAGATTACTGTTGGTTTTTCTTTTTTTCCTAAAATGTTTCTATTTGTTTTCACTTGAATTTTGTTGGTTGCTATATCACATTAAAAGTGGGGGAAAAAATCTGCAGTTAAGGTAATGGCTCTTTCTCAGCTCAGGTCATATTTGACTGATCATTATCTTTTTGTAAATATTAATTGTGACTTCTCTAAGCATACAGAAGTAAAGTTTTGTGTACTACAGGTCCCTGTGTGTTCCCCTCTTTTCCCTTATACATATATGCTACCTCTGGGTACAATTCTTCATGATCATGGTGTTAGTTTCCACTGCTATACTGATGACACACAGTTAAGCTATGTCAGATGACAGACTCCAGCGTAATAAAGTTGAGCAATGTATGAAGGACATTGCTGAGCAACTTCCTTCATCTTAATCCTGACAAGACAGAAGTGCTTTTACTAGGACCGCAGATCCTTTACGCTTTCTGAGGTCAAAAGCATGAACTATTTTTTTTCTGCATCATGTAACGACATTATATTTCTTAGTTTAGTGATATTTCTAATTGGTGAAAAAAGGATGTCCTAGTAATATTATCCACATGAGCTTCAATGAGATGAGGTCAATAATCACACCAAGGTCATGTGACATGATGTAACTCTGGATGGCCATTTGGTTACATCATGTCACATGACCTTGGTGTGATTATTGACCTCATCTCATTGAAGCTCATGTGGATAATATTACTAAGACATCCTTTTTTCACCAATTAGAAATATCACTAAAATAAGAAATATAATGTCGTTACATGATGCAGAAAAAAAATAGTTCATGCTTTTGTTACCTAATGTTACACCCCGTAGGTGCATAAACAAGCTCCACTTATTAGTACTTCCTAGAACCAGAAGTTTTAATCATATTAACCCATCTTATCTACACTGCATTGGGCAGTATAATTTCACATTGATTATAAAATATTACTATTGACCTGTAAATGGCCTCACCCAGTGTTACCTGAGTGACATTTTGGTCTATTATGCTTTGATCAAAAGCTGCAGTCTCTTTATTAGTATTGTAGATTAATGAAGACAGTGAGTAGAGCTTTTTCCTACAAAGCCATTCAGTTATGGAACAATTCAAATTAGAGTACAGAACTCAGTCTCAATCTTTAATTGTAGATTGAAAACGTCTTTATTTATTATAATTTTGTTAAATAGGTACCCCACCCCCCTTCAGACACATCCAACCAGGTTTGTTGATGGTGGAGTGGCAGGAAGCTTTATGTCCCAGTATGCCCTCAAACCTGTGTTACCTTCAGGTTCTCCCTTTTAATTATGCTTTCATAGCTAGACCTGCTGGAGCCCCCACTTGCACACCTTAAACCACTACAGAGCAAGGGCATACCTGGAGTCTCAGTGACATCACTTCCTGTTTTCGAATTGTTTTGCCGGGAGTTTATTGCCTGCGTCGGCGTCTTAACTATACTGTTTCTTTCTTTTTTTAAATCAATAATTTTGCATCGTTTTCATCTGTTGTATTTTTCATGTTCTTTTTTTTCCACGTCGTATTTTCATTTTTCTTTCTCTCGAAGTGCGCTTTTGTATTTTGTCAAGACAGAGAGCAGAGGCCATCCACACCAGATCCACGCCGTCTAAAATAATATCAACAAATCTTGACTAAGGTGCGTTAAACAACATGTCTAACATTCAGCTTGTTCAGTGTATTGAGTGCAGGATGTTTAGTCACTCTTCCTCTGTCATTAGTAATAGCTTTATTTGTGATAAATGCATGTTCGTTAGCTCTCTGATGGAGAAGATTGCAGCATTAGAGGTGCACATCCAGACTCTAGAGAGAGTTAGTGAGAGTGAGAGCAGCGTAGTTTCTGTAGGGGAAAGTCTGGATGCCTTAGGCGGAGTTAGTAATCCCCCAGCTCCGGCATTAGAGCCCTCACAGCAGCGTGAAAGGGTGATGACTCGGCGGCATAATCGCAAAGCCAAAGCTAACGCTAAGGCTCTCCCACGGGAGCACCACTCCTCTCCACTTCACGTGTTCAACAGGTTTGCTCTCCTCAGTGAAGCACCCGCTGAGAAACCTGAAAGAGCTCTGGTTATAGGTGACTCTCTCTTGCGGCATGTGAAATTAGCTAGGCCTTTTAGGCCTAGGTAATCTTAGGGTCTTAGGCAAGCACAGGTTCTCAAAGATAGTTATTCATGTAGGAGCTAATGATATACGCCTTCGTCAGTCAGAGGTTACTAAGAGTAACATGGTAGAGGTGTGTAAATTAGCGAAGGCAATGTCCGATGCAGTAGTATGCTCTGGCGCCATCCCAATGTGGTGTAGCGATGTAGCTTACAGCAGGTTATGGTCGCTGAACTGCTGGATGTCCAGGTGGTGCTCCGAAAACAATGTGGGCTTTATAGATAATTGGACTAACTTTGACGGCAAGGCTGGCCTGTTAGGGCGGGACGGTGTCCATCCCACTCGGGAAGGTGCTGCTCTCATGGGGGCAGTCGTGGCCTAATGGTTGGAAGCTTGGCCTTGGCACCCGAAGGTCATGGGTTCAAGTCTCAGGTCCGGCAGGGATTGTAGGTGGGGGGAGCGAATGACCAGCGCTCTCTCTCCTACCTTCAATACCACGACTGTGGTGAGACCCTTGAGCAAGGCGCCAAACCCCCAACTGGCCAACTCCCCAGGCGCCGGAGTGTGTTCACTACTGTGTGTGCACTTGGATGGGTTAAATGCACCTTAATTGGCCACAAGTCACTTCACTTCATTTCTTGCAGCATAGCACATAGAACAGGCCTAGTTAATCGGTGACAATCCAGGGCCAAGGCCAGGGAGCAGACTACCAGGCTAAACCAACCATCTGCTAGCTGCACTGAGTCATCACTTAGGTTCCACCATATTGAGACTGTGTCTGTTCCCTGAGCTAAACAAAATTATAGACATACTCAGACAGTTTGTTTTAGTAACCTAATTAACATAAAATTAAATCAAACCGAATGCATAGCCAGCACCATTGATCTGAAGCTAGGACTGTTGAATATTAGATCTCTATTACATCTAAAGCGCTTATTGTTAATGAAACCATTACTGATCAGGAGTTTGATGTACTGTGTTTAACAGAAACGTGGATTAAACCAATCGAGTTTTTAGCATTAAATGAAGCTAGTCCTCCCGGGTACAGTTACATACATCAGCCCCGTCTGGCAAAGGAGGAGGCGTCGCAGTCATTTATAATGATAATCTAGGCGTCACACAAAAAAACCTAGTCATAAATTCAACGCATTTGAAGTTCTTTATTCTAACATAACATATGTAGCCACTAAAAATAAGTCTACCCAGGTGATTACACTAATTATTATTTACAGACCCCCAGGATCATATTTCCAATTCCTATGCGAATTTGCGGATTTCATCTCTAACCTGGTTGTTTCTTTAGACAAGGCATTAATTGTTGGAGACTTTAATATTCATTTTGATAATCCAGATGACCCTCTGAGAACAGCAGTTGTGTCCATTCTAGATTCTGTAGGGGTTAATCAGAATGTAACAGGACCCACCCATAGTGGTTGTCACACTCTTGATTTAATACTAACATTCGGATTAAATATAGAAAATATAGTCTCATGTCCAGAGTCTGAAGCTATCTCAGATCATTACCTCATCTCATTTAAAATGTGTCTTAATCATAATATATGCACCTTGCCACGTCATCGTGTCAAATGTACGTTCACGTCAACAACTGCACAGAGTTTTATCAGTAATCTCCCAGATTTATCAACCCTGATTGGATCACCGTCTGATCCCAAAGAACTTGACCAGGCAACTGAATGTTTAGAATCAACGTTCTGCAACTCGCTAGATAAGGTAGCACCACCAAGAAAAATAATTAGGGAGAAAAAGCTAGCACCCTGGTATAGCGATCACACAAGAACTTTAAAACAGACCACTGGAAAACTAGAAGATAAATGGCGTCAAACTAAAACGGTAGTATTTCAAATGGCATGGAAGGAGAGCCTTTTGAGCTATAGAAAAGCTCTTAGTGCTGCTAGATCAATGTATCTCTCCACCCTAATTGAAGATAACAGAAATAATCCTAGATTCTTATTTAATACTGTAGCAAAATTAACTAGGAATAAGACCACAATAGAAACACACACACAATCATTATGTAGCAGCGATGACTTCATGAATTTTTTCAATGGTAAAATTGAAAATATCAGGCAAGAAATTCAGACTACTAATTTAAAACTGGACAGTTTTATAACTAACCCTGTAAATGATAATATAATAATATCAGATAAACAACTACAACGTTTTACTCCCCTTCAAGAGACTGAACTAATTTTACTAATTTCATCATCAAAATCATCAACCTGTATACTAGATCCCTTACCTACATTTTTCTTCAAACAGATCATTCCTGAAACAATCAAACCTCTTTTAAAGATAATCAATTCTTCCCTTAGCATTGGCTATGTACCTAAATCTTTTAAATTAGCAGTTATCAAGCCCTTGATTAAAAAACCTGACCTTGACCCCTGTCAGCTGTCTAACTATAGACCAATATCAAACCTCCCCTTTATCTCCAAGGTCCTAGAAAAGGTTGTAGCACAGTAGCTATGCTCATACTTACATAGGAATAATATTCATGAAATGTATCAGTCAGGATTTAGGCCTCATCATAGCATAGAGACAGCACTGGTAAAAGTTGTAAGTGACTTACTACTGGCCTCTGATCAGGGTTGTGTCTCCTTGCTTGTGCTGCTTGACCTTAGTGCAGCTTTTGATACCATTGATCATGCTATTCTCCTCGATAGACTAGAAAATGTAGTAGGCATTAAGGGAACAGCCCTTTCCTGGCTCAGGTCTTATTTGAAGTGAAGTGAAGTGAAGTGAAGTGACTTGTGGCCAAGTATGGTGACCCATACTAGGAATATGTGCTCCGCATCCAAGTGCACACACACAGTAGTGAACACAAACACACAAACCCGGAGCAGTGGGCAGCCTTTTTTGCTGCGGCGCCCAGGGAGCAGTTGGGGGTTCGGTGCCTTGCTCAAGGGTCTCACCTCAGTCGTGGTATTGAAGGTGGGAGAGAGCGCTGGTTATTCACTCCCCCCACCTACAATCCCTGCCGGACCCGAGACGCAAACCCACAACCTTCAGGTTCACCTTCGGGTTGCAAGTCCGAGTCTCTTAACGATTAGGCCACGACTGCCCCCATTTGACTGATCATTATCAGTTTGTAGACGTAAATGGTGACTTCTCTTCGAATACTAAGGTAAAGTTTGGTGTCCCGCAAGCCTCTGTTTTAGGCCCACTGCTCTTTTCTCTATATATGCTACCTCTGGGCAAAATTATTGGTAAGCATGGTATTAGCTTCCACTGTTACACTGATGACACACAGTTGTATGTTTCAGCAAAGCCAGATGAGAGACACCAGCTTAATAAAGTTGAGGAATGTGTAAAAGACATTAGAAACTGGATGCTTATTAACTTTCTCTTACTTAATTCTGACAAAACAGAAGAACTTGTACTAGGACCACATGCAGTTAGAAGTAAGCTTTCTGATTACATAATAACCCTGGATGACCTTTCTGTTTCATCATGTGCAGCAGTAAAAGACCTTGGTGTGATTATCGACTCTTTCTTTTGAAGCTCATGTAGATAATATAACTAGAATTTTTTCCTTTCATCTCAGAAATATTGCTAAAATAAGAAATATATTGTCACTATACGATGCAGAAAAATTAGTTCATGCTTTTGTTACCTCTAGGTTGGATTATTGTAATGCCTTACTGTCTGGATGCATAAACAAGCTCCAGTTAGTCCAGAATGCAGCAGCGAGAGTCCTTACTAGAACCAGAAGATATGACCACATCACCCCTATCTTATCCACACTGCATTGGCTCCCAATCAAATTTCGTATTGATTATAAAATACTACTATTGACCTATAAAGCACTAAATGGTCTCGCGTGAACTTTTGGTCTTTTATGATCCGTCACGCCTACTCAGATCAAAAGGTGCAGGCTATTTGTTGGTACCTCGAATAATGCGGGCTACAGCTGGGGGTAGAGCTTTCTCTTATAAAGCCCCACAGTTATGGAACAGCCTTCCACTTAGTGTTCGGGGCTCAGACACAGTCTCAGTGTTTAAGTCTAGGCTGAAAACATATTTGTTTAGTCAAGCCTTTTGTGAATAGTTTATAGGGGATAGTGAATAGTTACAGGGGCAGGTCTGGAGAGTTCACAGACATAGAGTGTTGTGGGAACTGGGATGTTTGAATGCTGTCGCCCCCCCCCCCCCCCACTCTCACACGTTCACTCAGGTTTGTCGATGGTGGAGTGGCTGGCTGCTTTATGTCCCAAGGTGCCCTCATGTCTGTGTTAGCTTCTGGCTCTCCCTTTTAGTTATGCTGTCATATCTAGTCTTGCCGGAGTCCCTGCTTGCACTCTGCATGCAAAGTACATTGTGCTTAACCATTAGAGGACAAAAGCTCACCTAACAATCTCTTCCTTTCTCTCCATCTCTCTCCCTCACTCTCTGTCGAGCTACACATGCTACTTTTGAGATGCCAGAGATGCCAGTGATCCTGACCCCTTCTGTTCCTCCTCGCTGGCTGACCCATCCTGATGCCCTACTTCTGGTTGGAGTTCTCATCGGTTGAGTTCGCTCGCTGCTGTTGGGGGTGGCCCCATATGGACTGCCTGAAGAACTGTTTGGATTGCTGGGGATGGCGCCACCTGGGGGCTGTGGCGATGGCTTGGGGATCACATATGGGGAGCTGTACTGTAATGGCTTGGGACTGCGATTGCTGTAGTGGCTTTGGGGCTGCGGTTGCCACGAGCAGCTTCGCACTCAGGACTACTTCAGTGGACAGTGGATAGATTTTAACCAAGGTTTAAAAAAAAGCAGTTAAACAGGGATTAACTCTTCTTAAGACAGGAATCAAAGTAACAATCAATCAAAACCAGAAGAACAATTATGAGTCACTAGTGCATAGGAGTGAGAATTTGTGAAAACTGAATGAATGTCTGTGTCCTTCAAAGTGTTTGGGTAATATGGAAAAGGTGTGCTTAATTAGAAGTCTATGTGAACATGTGACTGCGTCATGAGGCATGGTTTTAGTCTGTGAGGAAATGGAGTTCAAGGCAGAAGCTAGTAGTGACATACATATTATACAGTACATATTCAAGATGGCGGCGCAGCAGTAGCATGCAGCAGCCACTCTGTATACAAAATGGTGCTATTTTCGTCTTTAGCCCGACTTTTAAAGGCACATGGACATCGGAGCTACCGATGTTCGTGTATACCACTGCCAGACACTTCTAAACTTCAGAAACAACACCACAGCTACTCTGTATGATGATCTGCTGGAGAATCTATGTGATCTCGGCTTGCTGCAGGGACCAGGCCTCCAGCCCTCTGCGTCGCCTGATGCCAGTGGCCGGGGGAGGGGATGTCGCAAGCGGTGCGCGAGAAAGCAGAAGCGTGGCAAGAGAGCGGGGGTCCGTGCTAGGCTAAAAACAAACCCTAGCCGGCCGGCTCTCCCGTCCATCCTTCTCTCCAATGTCTGCTCCCTGGACAATATGGATTGGATTACATCCGACTCCAGCAAACGTGAGTGTGAGTTTAGAGACTGCTGCGTTTTTGTTTTTACAGAGACGTGGCTCAGCAACAGAGTTCTGGACGCCGCCATTCAGCTAGACGGGCTAGCATCATTTTGTGCCGACAGAAACACAGCTCTGTGCAGTAAGGCTCGCGGTAGTGGCTTGTGTGTTTACATCAACACGGAATGGTGCAAGAACTCGGTGCTAGTTTCTAGTTACTGCTCATCGCTGGTGGAGTTTGTGACTGTTAGATGCAGACCATTTTATTTACCACGGGAATTCACCACTGTCCTCATAATCAGAGTGTACATTCCCCCCCAGTGCTAATGCTAAGGAGGCGCTCTGTGAACTGTATGGGGCTATTAGCGAGCTGCAGAATTCAAACCCTGACGGACTGTTTATTGTTGCCGGAGATTTCAACCATGCAAAGTGCTCTCTCAAGTCAGTGCTCCTTAAATTCCATCAGCATGTGGACTTTGCAACGAGAGGGAAGAACACGCTGGATCTTGTTTACACAAACATCCCTGGCACGTACCGTGCAGAGCCCCGCCCCCACCTCGGCTACGCAGACCACATCTCTGTTATGCTAATCCCGGCATACAGACTTCTAGTCAGACGCTCTAAACCGGTTCTGAGGCAGGTGAAAACCTGGCCAGCAGGAGCCATCTCTGCTCTTCAGGACTGTTTTGAACACAATGACTGGCGCATGTTCAGGGAATCGGCAACTGAGGGCGACTTCACCAACTTGGAGGAATACGCGACATCAGTGACCAGCTATATCAGCAAGTGCATTGATGACGTCACCGTCTCCAAGACCATCACCACACGCTTCAACCAGAAGCCGTGGATGACTGCAGAGGTGCGTGCGCTACTGAGGACCCGAGACTCTGCCTTCAGAGCAGGCGACAAGGCGGCCCTAAGAACAGCGAGGGCCAAACTGTCCCGGGCCATCAGAGAGGCAAAGCACAAACACGCTCAGAGAATCCACAGCCACTTCAAGGCTAGCAGAGACACGCGGCACATGTGGCAGGGCATCCAGGACATCACAAACTACAGGACAATATCACCTGCCTGTGACAGTGATGCCTCCCTCCCAGATGCACTGAACAACTTTTACGCTCGGTTTGAGGCACAGAAAGGCGTGACGGCAATGAAGACCACCCCTGCTCCCAATGACCAGGTGCTGTGTCTAACCATGGCCGATGTGAGGAAGACTCTACACAGAGTCAACCCGTGGAAGGCTGCTGGACCAGACAACATTCCTGGCAGGGTGCTCAGAGGATGTGCAGACAAGCTGGTAGATGTTGTCCCGGACATCTTCAACGCCTCCTTGAGCAGCACCATTGTTCTGACGTGCTTCAAGGCCACCACCATCGTCCCTGTGCCAAAGAAGTCTCCAGTGTCCTGTCTCAATGACTACCGTCCCGTTGCACTCACACCCATCATCATGAAGTGCTTCGAGAGGCTCGTCATGAGGAACATCAAGACCCTGCTGCCCCCTCACTGGACCACCTGCAATTCGCTTACCGCCCCAACCACTCAACAGGTGATGCCATCACTACCACCCTCCATCTGGCCCTCACCCACCTGGACAATAAAGACACATATGTTCGAATGCTGTTCATAGAGTTCAGTTCAGCATTCAACACAATCATTCCTCAGCACCTGATTGGAAAGCTGAACCTGCTGGGCCTGAACACCTCCCTCTGTAACTGGATCCTGGACTTCCTGACTGGGAGACCTCAGTCAGTCTGGATCAGGAACAGCATCTCCAACACCACCACACTGAGCACTGGGGCCCCACAGGGCTGTGTGCTCAGTCCATTGCTGTTCACTCTGCTGACTCACGACTGTGTAGCAATGCACAGCTCGAATCACATCGTCAAGTTTGCCGATGACACGACCGTGGTGGGTCTCATCAGCAAGAACGACGAGTCAGCATACAGAGAGGAGGTGCAGCAGCTAACGGACTGGTGCAGAGCCAACAACGTGTCTCTGAACATGGACAAAACTAAAGAGATGGTTGTTGACTTCAGAAGAGCACAGAATGACCACTCTCCGCTGAACACCGGCGGCTCCTCCGTGGAGATCGTCAAGAGCACCAAGTTTCTTGGTGTTCACCTTGTGGAGAACCTCACCTGGTTGCTCAACACCAGTTCCATAACGAAGAAAGCCCAGCAGCACCTGTACTTTCTGCAAAGGCTGAGGAAAGCATATCTCCCACCCCCCAACCTCACCATGTTCTACAGAGAGACTATCAAGAGCATCCTGAGCAGCTGCATCACTGCCTGGATGGGAATTGCACAGTCTCGGATTGCAAGACCCTTCAGCGAATAGTGAGGACAGCTGAGAAGATTATCGGGGTCTCTCTTCCCTCCATCACGGACATTTACACCTCACGCTGCATCCGCAAAGCCACCGGCATTGTGGATGACCCCACACACCCCTCTCACACACTCTCTACCCTCCTGCCGTCTGGTAAATGGTACCGAAGCATTCGGGCCCTCACAACCAAACTGTGCAATAGTTTCTTCCCCCATGCCATCAGTCTCCTCAATACTCAGAAACTGGACTGAAGGAACACACACACACACATACATATATACACACACAACTGAGTATCCTCCATCCTCTCTGCAATTTTTGCAGGTTTTTGCACATGTTTATGCTGCTACAATACTCATTATATTATTACTGTACATAGGCTGCTACTCTTATGTTTACATTTATGTTTACACTATTTCAGCTACTTGTATCGTACTCTTGTACTATTTGCACTGTTGTCACTAGGTTCACTTTTAAACAGAACTGTGTACTGGTTGGCGCTGCACTGGGACTTATTATGCCCACTGTCTGTCCCAGTAGTCATTGTACTGTCTTGTACTGTCTGCACATATTTGCACTTGTTCAATTTATGTATAAATTATGTAGTCCCTTGTAGATCTGTGTTGTTCTGTGTTGTCTTATGTAGCAGCTTGGTCCTGGAGAAACGTTGTTTCGTTTCACTATGTACTTGTATATGGCTGAAATGACAATAAACTCCACTTTGGGTTTACCCTGGGTTCTCCAGTTTCATCCCACTGTACAATAAACATGCTGGCAGGTGGACTGGCTACAATAAATTGCCATTGATGTGAATGAGCGTGTGTTGTTACAATGCATGTGCATCATGCCCATTGATGGATGGGTTTCCCATTCAGGTGAGTGCATGAATAAATTAATGAATAAGTATACTACAAATAAAATATTTCTTAAACATGTAATTGAAGTTGAAAGTAAGGTAAGGTAAATTTGTGTCCCAAATTACTAAACATGAGACTAAAACGGTTTTCAGTCAGTTAGGATTAGTCATGTTTCTTTAGAATATGATATAAACATTTAAACATTTTTCCTTCATATGTAGACCTTGAGAATTTCAGAAATGTATGGTATGTTGGGCTCTTTGTTTATTAATGGCAAGAAAGCTGCTCCAATGTCTGTAAAGTCACCCTACTTGTTGAATGCAGAAAAAAATTAAGAAAACACCAAAAACATGTCAAGAACTTTTTTTAAATATTAAGATTTGTAATTAATACACACACACACACACACACACACATATATATATATATATATATATATATATATATATATATATATATATATACACATATAATGTGTGTAAATTTACAAACACACGGTCCACATTACAGGTAGTAGACCAAATTACACAAGACGAGGCACATAGGTATAAAATAATAACACAAATATCAGCACACCGCTAAAATACTCCGCTTTAAGGTTATAATGACTATACGCAACAGTAAAGTAGCTAATGACTTTAAAACGAGCAACACATTTTAACCTAAATCTCAAGGACTACCATAACAATTGAGAATTCGCGCGCGAGGACTCTGTCATGCATGCGCATATAGATAACTGGTTCTATTGCTTCCCTCGAATATTATGGCGTACGAACGAATCTTCGGCAACGCAGAACGATAAAACTGTGCACTTACCTTTCAGATTGACTAAGACCGTAAGAGAGTCCGCATTGCCCTATGTATCGTTATTAATATTCACATCACAATATTCACATCACACTTGGAGCCGCTGTAAGACGTTGCAGTGTCTACACTACCAAGTGGGGCCTTACACCACTCCGCCCGAAGCTTGAGCTCAGAGACGCCCGCCGAGGAAAGTGTGAGTGTCTGTATGTGTGTGTGTGTGTGTGTGTGTTGCGGGGGTGGGAGGTTTGTGCGTGCGTGTTATCTTCGTTTATGACGCGTAAGGTGTTGTATTCTGTGCGTTTTTTTCTGGCGCATGGAAGCAACTGTACTTGTCGGTGTCCTAGGCAACGATGCAATGGATGGGGTTGTGGTTTATAGGTGAATGCTCTTTCAGCAGCTTGATTTCAATAGATGTTTTCCTCAAGCCTGTATCTGCTCTAGCTTTTACCAGCTGAAATACGTCTTGTTAGGTTCAGTTTTTTTTATTTTTCAGGCGATAATATTGCTTGAGAACTCATGGACTATGAAAGTTGATAATAATGGAATCCCATGTTTCAACAGCTAACTCCATCATACTACCACGGTCATAAAGTGTGCACAACCACCATTTGCCTTACTGCAGTAAAAATAAAGCAAATCCAGTCTCCAAAGTAAAGATCACTGCTACCATCTCGTGGCAGAAATGGACATTTTCTCCAATGATGTATGCACTAATATCTCAAATTGAACAGTAACGTTTTGCACTAAAAAAGAAACGAGAAATAACTGCGCTGTTACTTATATACAGGACAGAGAATAATATTTGTTAGCGTACTGTATCATATGTGATGTTATCTTGTTGCTAGGGTTAGCTAACACTAATAAATTAAAATACATTTGGTGAACCGCCTCTTTGTGTATAGCAGAACGCAATAACCTCGTCTTGATAAAAAAAAAATAGTTTAGGCATATTCGCGCAGGCTGATGTCTAATAAAACGGCTTCTCTGTAATAAAACCTTCCAAGGGCCAGCAATAAATAAACATGAGCTAGTAGATCAGTTCCCCCCACCACCGCCTTTGTTTCATATTTGCTTCACACACGGCGATATGATCACAATATTGAATAATGTATTTAAAAAAAAAATACAATCATGCTACCGTGGCATGTGGGAATATAAAGTACGAGGCTTTATACTGACTGCATTATAATGGCCAGTTTAAACCTCCAGGATTGCACACTTTCTTTTTCTTCTAAAGGACTCCATATTACAGAAACCTATTTCCACCACTTAAAAATTCCCAGATACTAAATTATGATGTGCTAAGTTATAATTCTGAGATTCTCATATAGTTAATGCCAAATTTTTACGTACAAAAGACATTTAAAATAATTTTTTCACAGCTCCACAGATTTCACTTTACCATACATTTCCTGCCAATTAGTGTTAATTAGGGTATCTACTTTATTTCCATATGAGGTAATTTCAAAATAATAGCTAAGATACAGCTTGTCAGCATTTATTTATGATAGAAAATTTTCAGTAGGTCAAAAGATTACACACACTTTGTGCCTCATTTATCAATCTTTAAGTAAAGTTGTGTAAACGTTTGTGTAAGCCAAACTAAACTGAACTAAAAATTTCTGCCTGATTTAAAAACCTTTCAGAAACGCTGATTTTCTTTGTATTCACATAAGTATGTTGATAAATGGCCAGTACATTTTCAGGTGTGTGCATGGCACAGCTGATTTGCGTTTACCGACACCCACAAAACTCAATAAAAGGCAAAGCTCACAGAGCGGAAAGCACAACGTGACTACTAAATGGCCAAAAAAGATGAATTTCTCAGAGGCAGAAGTGGCCATGCTTTTGACTCACATCTATGAAAATAAAAAATATTATTTAGCCGTGTAACCAGTTTAGTCACAGCACCTGAAAAGGCCAAAATTTGGAGAGAAACTAAGAGTACTCGCCGGTGTTGTCTTGGAAAAGCAGGACGCTATGCTCAGAGCGGTGCGAGACCATTCAGCGCATTAGGTTAATAGCAGTATTTTATAATCAATGCGAAATTTGATTGGGAGCCAATGCAGTGTGGATAAGATAGGGGTGATGTGGTAATGTCTTCTGGTTCTAGTAATGACTCTGTCTGCTGCATTCTGGACTAACTGGAGCTTGTTTATGCACCTACTTGAACACCCAGACAGCAAGGCATTACAATAATCCAACCTAGAGGTAAAAAAAAAAAAGGATGAACTATTTTTTTCTGCATTGTGTAGCAACATAATATTTCTTATCTGATTTGAAGAGTTGAAATCTTATCTTATCTGAGAGAAAAGAAGGCTATCCTAGTGTTATTATCTACATGAGCTTCAAATGAAAGACTAGAGTCAATAATCACACCAAGGTCTTTTACTGCTGCACATGATGAAACAGAAAGGCCATCCAGAGTTACTATGTAATCAGAAAGCTTACTTCTACGTGCTTGTGGTCCAAGTACAAGTACTTCTGTCTTGTCAGAATTAAGTTGAAGGAAGTTAATAAGCATCCAGTGTCATGTGTTTTACACATTCCTCAACTTTATTAAGCTGGCGTCTCTCATCTGGCTTTGCTGAAACATACAACTGTGTGACTTGAAAGCTAATACCATGTTTACGAAGAATTTTATCCAGAGGTAGCATATACAGAGAAAAAAGTAGTGGGCCTAAAACAGAAACTTGTGCAACACCAAACTTTACCTTAGTATGTATAGTCAAGACACCATTTACATCTACAGACTGATAACAATCAGTCAAATAAGACCTGAGTCAGGAGAGGCCCGTTCCCTTAACTGCAACAACATTTTTTAGTCTTTCAAGGAGCATAGTATGATCAGTGGTGTCAAAAGCTACACTAAGGTCAAGCAACACAAGCAAGGCGACCCAACACTGATCAGAGGCCATTAGTAGGTCATTTAGCACTTTAACCAGCACTGTCTCTGTGCTATGGTGAGGCCTAAATCCTGACTGATGGATTTCATGAATGTTATTTCTGTGGAGGTATGAGCATTACTGCTGTGCTACAAACTTTTCTTGGATACTGGAGCTAATGGGGAAGTTTGATATTGGCCTATAGTTGGAGAGCTGATGGGGTCGAGGCCAGATTTTTAATCAGGGGTTATAAACTGCTAGTTTAAAAGATTTAGGTACACAACTAGTGTTAAGGGAAGAAATGATTATTCTTCTTTTTGAAGAAACATATAGATAAGGCATCTAGTACACAAGTTGATAACTTTGATGAGGAAATTAGTGAAATTAGTTCTCTTGCAGGGGAGTAAAACATTCTAATCACTGATCTGATATAGTTATATTGTTATCTACGTGGTTAGTTATCAAATTGTCTGGCTTTAAAATTTATTCTCTGAAATTTTTGCCTGATAATTTCAATTTTGTCATTGAAAAAAATTCATGAAGTCATTGCTACTACATACTGATGGTGTGCATGCTTCTGTAGTGGTCTTATTCCTACTTAGGGGCCAAGCATTGCAGGTGCATAGGCACCTATTGTAATCTTTAGTGTTTTAATTATTATTCTGCTTCTTCTTGTTCTTCTTCTTCACTGTAAAAAATCCAACTTGCAAAAAGTTTTAATAACTATCATCTATTAGTTAACTGGACAATAAAACTAAAAAAAGTTGACTTAAAAAGTGGAAATAAGTTGGTTCAAAAATTGTCTGACCAACTTAATTTGAACTGTTGACTGGATATGCACATGCACGTTTACAAGCACACATGTTGGTTTGGTGGTTGGAGCATGCGCACTGTAACATGCAGACGCTGGAGCTCACATGGAATGATAGCGCCATTTTGATCGTCAGTCAAACGTGCAGCACGAGATCACGACAAACTTCATCTTTTCAAACTTCGTTTAAAGTAAGTATCTTTATTCATTTTATTATATTTAATATATAATATTTATATTTATTAGATTGTTAAAATGTTTGTAAAACATAAGTGTGATCATTAAGCATTGTTTGTGACATGCAAATATATCTACTGTTAGAGTTTTTAATGCCAGTAAAATGTACAATTGTGTGTTTTGACCTGGTTTTGAAACTAAAGTTGTAATTAAGTAATGTAGTGTCACTGGGCAAGCTTATTATTTTAAAGCAAGTTTGCATGAACGTTCTCATCAAGGAGAAAATATGTCGCAACCCCGGTTTTATATCTTGCAAATCTAACTTCATGTTTTGCAATCCTGGCTATATTTATCACAGTTATCGGAAAAAATGTGTAGATTTGTCATATAGACTTAACTCAAAATATAATCGTGATGTTTATTACATCACAGAAAAAGCTGTTGGAGCTCACATGGAATGATAGCGCCATGCAGCACGAGATCACGACAAACTTCATCTTTTCAAACTTCATCATTTAAAGTAAGTATCTTTATTCATTTGATTATATTTATTAGATTGTTAAAATGTTTGTAAAACATCAGTGTGATCATTAAGCATTGTTTGCGACATGCAATCTAACATGCAATCTAACAAATCTAACGTCATGTTTTGCAATCCTGGCTGTATTTACCAGTTATCGGAAATAATGTGTAGATTTGTCATATAGACTTAACTCAAAATATAATCGTATTGTTTATTACATCACAGAAAAAGCATGATAAAGTGGACTTGCTAGATTGACACCTTCTACATCGCTTGCGAGAGACGCAATGCGACAAAAGACAATATGAATCCATTATAATCAGTGGATGTGGCGTGAAGCTACAAATGTCTTGTTCTTAATGGGTTATTGTCTTTTGTCATGTCGCTGTTGTGTCCGGTGTAGACATGGTGTACGACTTGGTGTACGACTTGGTGTAATGCGCTTAAAACTCTTCTTGTACAACGGGCGCGATACGATTTATTATTTTTATTTTTTTTATTCTTTCTTGAAAATAAGTTTTAGATTGTTGGTGTACATCATATATTGCCACCATAACATACATTGGTCAGCAATAGCCACAAACATATATACAGCTTATTTAGTGGCCATGTTTTTGGGTTTCAGGTTTCAGAGCTCAACACATGCAATGTAAAATTTGCAAATTTGCCCACTCTTCTCAAGATGTCCTTCTAAAACACACAAGACTGCAACATGGAGGAGGAGTAATTTGGAATTGTTTTTATGACAACTGTGTTTGCACCTTTAAAACCCGAAGTTCACTCAAATCACATCTTACAAGAATACACAACAGAAGCAGAAAACATTAAGAAAATTTGACATTTTTTTTGTGACGTGATTTTTAACGAGATTTGTACTGAAACCCAATTCTTTGCTCACCTTGGAAGACATCTACAAAATAAAGAAACTGTCCTGTGCCCCTTCCACATTTAAAACCAACAATCGTTCTACCTTTAGCAGTCACAGAACAAGAAAACATAAAAATCACACCATACAAGATTTCAGATTAGTAAATAAGGACTCAGGAGAACACTCGGATGACACAGAGACAGTGTTAAATGATGATCTTGAACCTGCAACCTCATCACAAGAGCCTGTAGAAAGGAGAGAACAGGACACAGAAAGTGTTGATGTTGATATACTTGAGCGTAAAGTTGCACAACATTTTCTTTCTATGCAAACAGTGTTGCACATTTCTAAAAGTGCAATACAGAAAATAGTGGAACAGTTACATGATATTTTAGATTTTTCTAAGTGTTATGCTGTTGATACAATTAGGGAGATACTTGCCAAGCATAACATTGTAACAGATAATAATCAGGTTGTGCAAGACATTACAGATGCACTTTTTCAAACAAATCCTCTTTTTGTAACAACTTTAGCACAAGGCAAATTTTCTACAGATTACAGAAGAAATTTGTATTTTAAGGAGCAGTTTGAACTGATTGAACTTGTTGAATATTTGTATGACAGGACACAAAAAAATGCTTACGTCTATGTTTCAATTGCAATGCACATGGCGTTGCAGGCGTCCAAGAAAGCTTCATTGCTGACAACTTTTGCTGATTCTGCCTAATTAGTCATAAACAAATTGCCAGCACTGAGCCTGAAGATTTACAGTTGTTCTTAACAACACGACTCTCTGCTGAAGGAACTTCAGAATGATGACCAGCTCCGTAGTTTGAATGATGTGAAAAAGGAGTATGCTCTGAGCAAGCACTTATCATACTTTCATCCAATTACAGGATTTCCTGCAGATGTTTTACACAACTTTTTTGAAGGGATCGTCCCTCTTGAATTATTTCTCTGTCTGAAGGACTTGATTTCAGAAGGATTCGTATCACTTGAGGAACCAAATAGTCATATCAAGTCATTTCCCTACAAGTATGCAGATCATGTAACTAAACCAAGAGGAACTAAACAAGAGGACTAGAAATGAAATCCTCATCAGTCAGAAAATGAACCTGACATTTTCACTTCAATGAAAAGAGATTGTGGAAGTGGTGCCGATGGTGTCTGAGGTGTTGGAACGATGGCCTCCCCTGTTTCTTCCGAATGACGTAAAAGTAATAGTCTTAACAGGAAGCATTTAGCTGTAGTAGTCTTTATAATCAAGATTAATTTTGTGATGTTTTTATGTTTGTTAAACAATTTTATAGCTGAAACCTGTTTTTTCTCTCATCAGATAGGTGAGTTCAAACGCATTACCAATGTGGACCTCCTCGATACATTCAGATCATCGTTACACCAACATACACCACAACTTCTGAAGTTGTACAGAGGAAGACAGTGGGCGTTTGGAAAAGAGATGGAAGATCTTCTTAACAAGCTTGATCAACAGGTAACATGTTAATGACAACCATGTGTAACCTCTAAACTGTATGATTTATCAAAGCCCTTTTGTGTTTTATTTGCAGAAAATAGCATTGTTTACTGTTTTCAGGAGGAAACTCATTGTGTATTTCTCAATTGAACATGGGCTGATGAAACTAAATGCTGAATTTAGAATAACACATTGCTACAAAGATAGAAAGAATTTACTCAATGCCTTTTTAAAGGAGTCAATTCATTGGCTCATTAGTAGATGTTCTATTACTTTACAAATTAAGCATACATGTAAACTCGTAAGGTCCTGTGCTTTGGCACACAACGTGACACTACATGACATCTCTTAATCAATTATTTTTATTTGGTACCCATTTTTCAGACCTCAAATATTGTGAATCACAGAAAGCAAACAGTTCTGGAAGGTCTCCATTTGTTTCTCCGTGAAGATCATTCTGCACTGTTCAGAAAATGTCTGGTGAGTTTCATTAATTCTTCTGCAGATATAAAGTCTTGACAATGTCTTGCCACATAAACTTAGGAGAAATAAAGGGTAGTAAATCTTTGCATTGTGAGCATATTGATTCTGATTTGATTTCATTTTTGATTTTAGGATGATTGAATTTAGCATTATTCAATACACAGTTCATGATCATTATGATGATTAGTAACAGCCTCACTGACAGTCATCATTCACTTGCATTCTGTAAATGATAAATTATGCAATTAAATGTAAATTAGCATTATTAAAAGAATATGTGACCTTTTATCATGTATATCATCTCAAACTCATGTTACAGTCTAACCACTATAGAATACAAAGATATGAAGTATGTGTTAGGTGTTTTGTTCATACAATGTAGGTCAATAGGATTCAAAACTTTTATTAATGTACAAAAGGACAGTTGAGTATGTACATTGCATTTGCATCCACATCTTATCCACATGCAGGATAAACAAAATGTTAACCATGAAATTATAAAAAAAAAAAACTTCATAAACCATCCACACTAAAACTATTATATTTGGTTGTTTCATATAATTAGTTGTTTTTCAGGAAAAAAAAAAGATACAAAACTGAGATCAGCTGATAATGATGCATTCGTTGTTTCATTAGGACACATCTCCACAAGACAGACAGACCAGAGGGATGAAACTGGGAATTCTTGCTATAACTGAGGATGATGTCGCCCCTAGCGCACTGCCTACCTTTACAAACTTTGCTGTTGTCTTGGAGGAGGCAACTGTTCTGAAAGACATTTCAGACCTACAATCTGCTGTTTCTTACCTGTTTGGCCTCATCTTAGCCTTGGATTTTGAATACCCAAAAGAACTCAGATATACTTTTGAGGTAATTGAGAAGGTGTTTATGGAAATGGGCACTCACTGCTCTGCAAGAGTACAGTCCCTGAAAACTAAACTCTTTCTGTGAACGTTGAAATCTTGCGTGAGCATCTTTGAAGTTAAACAGATATTAGCATCTTGATGTTAAAATCTGAAAAATTCAAAGGGATTGTTGAACTTGTGAATTGTTGAACTATGTTTGAAAATGTTTTAAGACTGTATATTATATTTTAGTTTTTTGGTGTTATGAAAATGGGCACTTACTGCTCTGCAAGGGTACAGTCCCTGAAAACTAAACTCTTGCTGGGAATGTTGAAATTTTGGTGTGAGCGTCTTTTGAATTAAACAAATATTAGCATCTTAATGTTAAAATGTTAATTAATCAAAGGGATTGTTAAACTGAGTTGTTGAAATGTGAATATAATGTCTTACAAAGTCATTTTTATTTAATTTGTTTTGTTGTTGATTGTGCGTTTATTTTTCATCTTTTCATATTCTTTCTTGGGCCATTTTATTTGTACGTTATTTTATTTGAATTTCATTTGTATTTGTACTATTTTTTTTTTTAGTTTATTGTTTGTTTGAAAATTTTCATGCTGATTGCAGTGTATTTTGTAAGGTACATGTTGACATTGTTGACAATGTTACATTGTTGAAAGGTGGGCAGACTATCCAATGTTGAACTGCTATGTTTTAAAGTTGCAGTTCTAAAAACAGTTTATTTTACATGTTTATTGGTGTTTTAATGTTTTAAGCATTCTAACTTCCTGTTTTCAAATTAAAAAAAATTTTTTTTTTTCTTTAATTATTTAATTGCCATAAAGAACGTACAAAAATCAATGCCAGGGGTGAGGACAATTGAGAATACAATTACTGGCTACAAAATCAGAAAAATATAATGAGAATGACATATTGAAACAGTTTTAAGGGCTTTGGAATTGTTGGATGTAAGAAGAGTGTCCAGGTAGAATTTAAGGTCCTTACAGAAAACAGGAAAGTAGGGCTTAGCACTTTGAAACTTACATTTGTGTAAAAAGAATTTTGCAAGAACAATAAATAAATTTATCAAAAAATATTTGTCTTTGTCTTCTTTAGTAAAGTTATGACAGCCAAATAAAACATCTTTATATAACAAAGAGAAACTCTGTGAGGAAAAAGCATGTACAAAAATACAGAACTCCTTCCAAAATAAATTAGTAAATGTACATTCCCAAAAAAGATGAGACATAGATTCATCTTCAGCCCCACAAAAGGAGCATAAAGAATCAATATCTGGAAACAGTTTTTTTCATACAGAGCTTAACAGGGTAGAAAAGATGAAGTAATTTATAAGAAACATCGTTTACCTTATTACCTTATTATAAGTCCACACTTTCTTCCATGGAATGTTTTCTTATAGGTCATTCCAGTGAGACATACAGTGAGGTCAATAAGTATTTGCTCACCCTGTGATTTTGCAAGTTCTCCTACTTAGAAATCATGGAGGGGTCTAGAATTTTCAGCATAGGTGCATTTCCACTGTGAGAGACAGAATCTAAAAATAAAAATCCGGAAATAACACTGTATGATTTTTTTAACAATTTATTTGTGAATTACTGTGTCAAATAAGTATTTGATCACTTGAGTCAAAAAATTTTAATATTTGGTACAGAAGCCTTTGTTAACAATTACAGAGG
Organism: Pangasianodon hypophthalmus; assembly: GCF_027358585.1. Taxonomy (NCBI): domain Eukaryota; kingdom Metazoa; phylum Chordata; class Actinopteri; order Siluriformes; family Pangasiidae; genus Pangasianodon; species Pangasianodon hypophthalmus. The sequence goes on from NC_069734.1 coordinate 13,582,963, forward strand.
TCAAACAGTTCCTGTAGTTCTTCACCAGGTTTGCACACACTGCAGGAGGGATTTTGGCCCACTCCTCCATACAGATCTTCTCTAGATCTGTCAGGTTTCAGGGCTGTCGCTGAGCAACACGGAGTTTCAGCTCCCTCCAAAGATTTTCTATTGGATTTAGGTCTGGAGACTGGCTAGGCCACTCCAGAACCTTGATACTCCTTGGTTTTCCTGGCTGTGTGCTTTGGGTCATTGTCATGTTGGAAGACCCAGCCACGACCCATTTTTAATGCTCTGACTGAGGGAAGGAGGTTTTTGCCCAATATGTCACAATACATGGCCCTGTTCATCCTCTCCTTAATACAGTGCAGTCGTCCTGTCCCCTTTGCAGAAAAACACCCCCAGAGCATGATGCTTCCAGCCCCATGCTTCACTGTAGGTATGGTATTATTGGGATGATACTCATCATTCTTCTTCCTCCAAACACGGCGAATGGAGTTAAGACCAAAAAGTTCTACTTTGGACTCATCTGACCACAGGACTTTCTCCCATGACTCCTCTGGATCATCCAGATGGTCCCTGGAAAACTTCAGACGGGCCTGGACATGGGCTGACTTAAGCAGGGGAACCTTCCGTGCAATTCAAGATTTTAAACCATGACATCTTAGTGTATTACTGATAGTAGCCTTGGAAACGATGGTCCCAGCTCTCTTCACGGCATTGACCAGCTCCTCCCGTGTAGTTCTGGGCTGATTCTTCACCATTCTTAGCATCATTGATACCCCACGAGGAGAGATCTTCCGTGGGGCCCCAGTCCGAGCGACATTGACAGTCATCATTAGCCTCTTCCATTTTCTGACAATTGCTCCAACAGTTGTTCTTTTTTCACCAAGCTGCTTGGCAATTGCCCCGTAGCCCTTTCCAGCTTTGTGAAGGTCTACAATTTTGTCTCTTGTGTCTTTTGACAGCTCTTTGGTTTTGCCCATGTTGCTACTTAGACTTTGGCTGATTGTGGGGTGCACAGGTGTCTTTATGACAGCTAACGACCTCAAACAGGTGCTACTAATTTAGAATCATGAGCAGAGTGTAGCTGGACTATTTAAAAGCAAAATAACAGGTCTTTGAGGGTCAGAAATCTGGCTGATAAGCAAGTGATCAAATACTTATTTGACACAGTAATTCACAAATAAATTGTTAAAAAATCATACAATGGGATTTCCGGATTTTTATTTTTAGATTCTGTCTCTCACAATGGAAATGCACCTATGCTGAAAATTCTAGACCCCTCCATGATTTCTAAGTAAGAGAACTTGCAAAATCACAGGGTGATCAAATACTTATTGACCTCACTGTAATGTATGGGAGAGAAATTATCTCAGCCTGAAACAGTTGTCTAACTCTTTTGTTCCGACCGGAAGAGGTAGATAAAAAATAAAGCTTCCCAATCACTGTATCAAAAGAATGAATCATCGACAAAGAAAACTGGGACCTAGCAGAGCCCTTGAGAAGAGTTATGGCCCCACAGGGAATGGCATCCATTACAATGGCGAACTCTCGAAGAGTGACAGGAATATTTTATTTACTAAGAAACTCTGAATAAGAATATAAGTAACCATCAGAATTTATTAACTGAGAAACTAGAATAATATTATTATTGACTCAATTTGGGAAAAACAAAGATTTACTTTTATAAAGAATATCACCATTATTCCAAATAAAATAACTGTGAGGACTAAAATTATGTTTATAAATCAGATGTCACGCCAAAAGCACTTGTTTATGAAAATTCAATATTTTAAGGGGCAATTTAGTGATATAGTAATTACATAACAATAAGAAAGTGAGACCTCCCACCTTAGAGAAAACAATATTAGGAAGAATATTCCAGAATTAATCAGAATTTGTTAAATACTGCTTTAACCAATTTATCTTAAAAATATTATTTAAAGAGGTAAAATCTAAAAAATTTAAGCCACCACATTCATGTTTATTTATAACAACATATTTTTTGACATAATGTCTCCTGTGTTTCCACAGAAAGCCAAATAACATTGTATCAATGTCAGCACATACAGGTTTATCTATGTATAAAGAGAGCGCGGGGTAAGTCATTCTTGAAATACTCTCAGCTTTAGCAATAAGGGTTCAGCCTCCTAGCGATAAATCTCTCTGTAACCGTGCATTGAATTTTCTTTTAGCTTTTCCAATAACTTGGTCAAAGTTTAATCTGCATCTGACTTTATCTTCCTTACATATAGATACACCAAGACAGGTCACCTGTGATTTAACTGGGATACTGTAAAGAGAAGGAGAAGAGCAAGTTTTAATAGCTAACAGTTCACATTTATCAAGATTCAGCTTTAAACCAGAAGCTTTAGAAAAAAAACTTAATGTGTTCGATAGCAACTAGAATTTGTGATTTGTCTTTATGAAACAAAGTAGTGTCATCGTCTAGCTGACTAATAAGTATATGCTTATTAGCAACAGTAATACCCTGCAGATGACTACTTGAAAGGAAGGAGGAAAGAAGTTGTGCAGCTATAAGAAATAAATAAGGTGAGACAGGGCAACCCTGATGAACTCCTCTTGACAACTGAAATCTAGGAGAGGTACCCTTTCAAGATTGATAAAGCAGTTGGCGTTATTGTAAAGAGTTATTATAAATTTACAGAATGGATCACCAAATCCAAGCTTTTTGAGGAAAAAAATAAATTTGTGATTGAGAGAGTCAAACGCTTTGTAGAAATCTAAAAAGAGAATAAAACTGTCATCATTAACTAACTCAGAATAATCTAATGAATCTAAAACAAGTCGGATATTATTAGCTATGTGTCTTTTTGGCATGAATCAATAACAGAGTTTAAAACACTCTAAAGTCTTTTAGCTAGAATCCAAGCTAATATTTTATAATCGTTGTTGAGCAGACAGATAGGCCGCCAATTATCTATCAGAGAAGTATCTTTTTTGGGTATAGGTATTAGAGTTAGTAGCCCTTGTGTTAAACTTGGAGGCAGATTTTCTGACTGAATACTCTCCAAAAACATCTCTAGCAGGAATGGTGCCAATTCTTCTGCAAAACATTTGTAAAATTCAGCCGTTAGGCCATCCGTGCTGGGAGACTTGTTATTTTTAAGGCCTTCAATACCGTCAATTATTTCAGTAATATTTATAGTTTTATCACAGGCAAACTGCTCATCTCCAGATATTAGATTAACCTCCTTTAAAGACTGAAAGAAAAGAGAAGCAGATTCTTTGCAATAATTGGACTTACAGAGTTCTGAATAGAAGTTACTACAGAAAGAGGCAATTTCCTTAGGATTGTCTGTCAAAGTACCATTAACTTGCAAAGAATCAATAGTAAGATTCCTAAAATTATGTTTTTCCATTCTAAAAAAATAAGCAGAGCTTTGTTCTCCTTGTTCTAACCATTTCCTCCTAGAAGGAACGTAGGTGCCTTCAGCTTTGTACTTATAAATACTATCTAATTTAGATTGAAGCTCTGCAAATTCTGTTAAATCAGTTTCTGTTAAGTCTTCCTGAATTTTGCTCTGAAGTCTTATAATCTTTGAAATTACCTTTTCCTCTTCGTACCTTCTCTGTTTTGCCAAATTGCTGCTGAAATGCCTAACACACAATCCTATTTCATATTTTAGTAACTCCCAGTTAAAACAAAATTTTTTGTCAGTATAGTATAGTATCGAATCAAAAAGGAAATTCTTTTTTTCAATTCATCATGCTTAAGCAGAAAGGAGTTCATTTTCCAATAGGAAGCTCAAAAACTAGTACTTCAGTGTCCTGTGGATAAAGGAGTAGAGAGGAAAATAGTGTGGTGGTCTGTTAACGGTGAGGGATGGATACTAACTGAAACATTATAGTTTTTAAATGAGTGTGGTACAAGCCAATAACCTAAACGAGAAAGTCTTGATTGATTCTTGTTACTCCATGTGTAAGATTTAACATTTGGAAACTTCTCCCTCCAGATATCAATTAAATCGAACTTCTCCATGAACATTTTCAATTTTGAATTAGAGGAAGCAGACTGTCTGGGAGGAAATCTATCAAGATTGTTATCAGGAGCGATATTAAAATCTCCACCAATACAAATCAAAGCATCTGGAAGTGTATTAGACCATAAAAAAATTTTTTTCTCCTATCTCTTCAAACAGCCAGTCGTTTTCTCAGGAGGTATTATACCCATAAACATTAATCAATAATATAAAAACATTATTAACACAAATTACCAATAAAAGAAAATGCCCCTTAGGATCAATATAGCTCTGTAAGACCGAACCAGCAAAATGGTTTTTCATTATCATTACACCAGCAGAATGCTTGGAACCATTAGCCATCCAAACCTCATTGTCTCATTGGTTTTTCCAAAAAGTAGTGTCATTGAAAACAGAATGAGACTCCTGAAAAAAACAAAAATCAGTTTTAAAAGATTTAGCATACAGAAACAGTGCTTTGCGCTTTACAGTATCACGTAGACCCCTGGCATTGAGAGAAACAATTGAAATAGACAAACAAAAAACAGAACAAAAATAATAGAACAAACTTCATAGAACCCTCTAAAGATGAAAGTGCATCAGTAGCTGACTAACAAAGTCAAATGAATCCAATCTTTGGCATAAATGCAGTCACAGTCAGTCACTCAGTCCTTTCTTATACAAAGTGAGAAGTTTCATCCACTTAATCAAACAGGTTTACCATGCTAAGGTGGAAAGATTTCAAATCCATCAACGAAGGCACGGGCTCCAACGAAGTGAGCCCTCTTCCCCTCCTTTCGAGCCTTTTCAACAGTGGGCCAAAGCAGCCGTCTTCTTTCCCGGTCAGGCGCAATGAGATCCTCCGTGAAAAGAAGTTGATTGGTACGAAGAAACTCCGACGTCCTCGCTGCTTTCTACACTCCGTCCCTCGCCACTCGTGAAGAAAACTGAATAATGATGGGTCGAAGTCGTGAACTATTTTGGAGCCTCCTTCCAATATGGTGACCCGTGTCGATTTTGTCTGCTAGGCTGTGATCTCCCTCAGGGAGCGTAGCTTCACAGATACGGATGGACTCTCACATCCTCTCGTTCCTTCTCAATTACACCTTGCAAACGTAGATTCCATCGACAGGAATATCTTTCCAGGTCAGTGAGATGTTGTTCACAGAATCCCAACTTCTTCTCTTCAGTGTTCAATCTCGTCTCAGAGTGACTGACTTTGCCTTTAATGTCATTTATTTCGGCACATACAATGTCCACTCTTTTTTTCAAGCCTTCAATTTTTAAGGCATTTTCACTCACCATTTTCTCTATGGTGTCAGAGCGGGTGTTAATTAGCTGAGAGAGCGTTGAGATAACAGAGGAGATGTCACCATCTGCCTTGCCCTTTTTGGATGGAGGTTTAGCTGGGCTATCTGGAAGCGGCGTTTTGGCCCCCGGACAGAGTTTCCCCCGTAGATGCATAACTATGAAAGTCCATCTTATCACAATGCTGAGAAATACGCGACATATCTCTCCTTCTGTCAGTGGTCGACTTCATATTTCGAATCTCAGGGTAGGCAGAAAGGTAGATGTGGAAAATTCTATGCAAAGGTAACTTGAAGGAATGATATTTATGCCGTTATAAAAGTTTGTGAGCAGAGCTCAGCAAAAGTCAAGTTAGCAGGACGCCGTCTTGGACCATCTCGTTTTCAAACGAGCGGAGGCCATCCACACCGGATCCATGCCGTCTAAAATAATATCAACAAATCTTCGACTAAGGTGCGTTAAACAACATGTCTAACATTCAGCTTGTTCAGTGTGTTAAGTGCAGGATGTTTAGTCACTCTTCCTCCATCGTTAGTAATTGCTTTATTTGTGATAAATGCGTGTTAGTTAGCTCTCTGACGGAGAAGATTGCAGCATTAGAGGTGCGCATCCAGACTCTAGAGAGAGTTAGTGAGAGTGAGAGCAGCGTAGTTTCTGTAGGGGAATAGTCTGGATGTGTTAGGCGGAGTTAGCAATCCCCCAACTCCGGCATTAGAGCCCTCACAGTGGGGCGAATGGATGAAGACTTGCGGTATAATCCCAAAATAACGCTAAGGCTCGCCCGCGGGAGCACCACTCCTCTCCGCTTCACGTGTCCAACAGGTTTGCTCTCCTCAGTGAAGCACCCGCTGAGAAACCTGAAAGAGCTCTGGTTATAGGTGACACTATCTTGCGGCACGTGAAATTAGCTAGGCCTTTAGGGGCACCAGCAGCTTTAGTTAGGTGTATACTGGGAGCCAGGGCGCCGGACATAGCAGATAATCTTAGGGTCTTAAGCAAGCACGGGTTCCCAAAGATAGTTATTCATGTAGGAGCTAATGATATACGCCTTCGTCAGTCAGAGGTTACTAAGAGTAACATTGCAGAGGTGTGTAAATTAGCGAAGGCGATGTCCGATGCTGTAATATGCTCTGGCCCTATCCCAATGCGGCGTGGCGATATAGCTTACAGCAGGTTATGGTTGCTGAACTGCTGGATGTCCAGGTGGTGCTCCGAAAACAATGTGGGCTTTATAGATAATTGGACTATCTTTGAGGGTAAGGCTGGCCTTTTAGGGCGGGACGGTGTCCATCCCACTCGGGAAGGTGCTCCTCTCAGTTCTTGCAGCATAGCACATAGTCTAAGAACAGGCCTAGTTAATCGGTGACAATCCAGGGCCAAGGCCAGGGAGCAGACAAGCAGGCTAAACCGACCGTCTCTTAGGTTCCACCATATTGAGATGTGTCTGTTCCCCGAGCTAAACAAAATTATAGACATACTCAGACAGTTTATTTTAGTAACCTAATTAACATAAAATTAAATCAAACCAAATGTGTAGACAGCACCATTGATCTGAAGCTAGGACTGTTGAATATTAGATCCCTTATGTCTAAAGCGCTTATTGTTAATGAAACCATTACTGATCAGGAGTTTGATATACTGTGTTTAACAGAAACGTGGATTAAACCAAACGAGTTTGTAGCATTAAATGAAGCTAGTGCTCCCGGGTACAGTTACATACATCAGCCCCATCTAACTGGCAAAGGAGGAGGCGTCACAGTCATTTATAATGATAATCTAGGCGTCACACAAAAACCTAGTCATAAATTCAACACATTTGAAGTTCTCTATACTAACATAACATACGTATCCACTAAAAATAAGTCTACCCAGGTGATTACACTAATTATTATTTACAGACCCCCAGGGTCATATTTCGAATTCCTGTGTGAATTTGTGGATTTCATCTCTAACCTGGTTGTTTCCTTAGACAAAGCATTAATTGTTAGAGACATTAGTATTCATTTTGATAATCCAGATGACTCTCTGAGAACAGCAGTTGTGTCCATTCTAGATTCAGAAGGGGTAAATCAGAACCTAATAGGACCCACTCATAGTGGTGGTCACACTCTTGATTTAATACTAACATTCGGATTAAATATAGAAAATATAGTCTCATTTATGCAGTCTTAAGCTATCTCAGATCATTATCTCATCTCATTTAAAATGTGTCTTAATCATAATATATGCACCTTGCCATGTCATCGTGTCAAACGTACTTTCATGTCAACAAATGCACAGAGTTATCAGTAATCTCCCAGATTTATCAACCATGATTGGATCACCGTCTGATCCCGAAGAACTCGACCAGGCAACTGAATGTTTAGAATCAACGTTCTGCAACTCGCTAGATAAGGTAGCACCACTTAAAAGAATAATAATTAGGGAGCAAAAGCTAGCACCCTGGTATAGCGATCACACACGAACTTTAAAACAGACCACTGGAAAACTAGAACGTAAATGGCGTCAAACTAAATCGATAGTATTTCAGATAGCATGGAAAGAGAGCCTTTTGAGCTATAGAAAAGCTCTTAGTGCTGCTAGATCAATGTATCTCTCCACCCTAATTGAAGATAACAGAAATAATTCTAGATCCTTATTTAATATACAGTAAAATTAACTAGGAATAAGACCACAACAGAAACATGCACACAATCATTATATAGCAGTGATGACTTCATGGTAAAATGGTAAAATCGAAAATATCAGGCAAAAAATTCAGACTATTAATTTAAAACTGGACAGTTTTATAACTAACCCTGTAGATGATAATATAATAATATCAGATCAACAATTACAATGTTTTACTCCCCTTCAAGAGAATGAACTAATTTCACTAATTTCATCATCAAAATCATCAACCTGTATACTAGATCCTTTACCTACTTGTTTCTTCAAACAGATAATTCCTGAAACAATCAAACCTCTTTTAAAGATAATCAGTTCTTCCCTTAGCATTGACTATGTACCTAAATCTTTTAAACTAGCAGTTATCAGGCCCTTGATTAGAAAAACAGTCCTTGACCCCTGTCAGCTGTCTAACTATAGACCAATATCAAACCTCCCCTTTATCTTCAAGATCCTAGAAAATATTGTAGCACAGCAGCTATGCTCATACTTACATAGGAATAATATTCATGAAATGTATCAGTCAGGATTTAGGCCTCATCATAGCACAGAGACAGCGCTGGTTAAAGTGGTAAATGACTTACTTCTGGCCTCTGATCAGGGTTGTGTCTCCTTGCTTGTGCTGCTTAACCTTAGTGCAGCTTTTGATACCATTGATCATGCTATTCTCCTTGATAGATTAGAAAATGTAATAGGCATTAAGGGAACAGCCCTTTCCTGGTTCAGGTCTTATTTGACTGATCATTATCAGTTTGTAGACGTAAATGGTGACTTCTCTTCGAATACTAAGGTAAAGTTTGGTGTCCCACAAGGCTCTGTTTTAGGCCCAATGCTCTTTTCTTTATATGTGCTACCTCTGGGCAAAATTATTGGTAAACATGGTATTAGCTTCCACTGTTACGCTGATGACACACAGTTGTATTTTAGCAAAGCCGGATGAGAGACACCAGCTTAATAAAGTTGAGGAATGTGTAAAAGACATTAGAAACTGGATGTTTATTAACTTTCTCTTACTTAATTCTGACAAGACAGAAGTACTTGTACTAGGACCACATGCAGTTAGAAGTAAGCTTTCTGATTACATAATAACCCTGGATGGCCTTTCTGTTTCATCATGTGCAGCAGTAAAAGACCTTGGTGTGATTATTGACTCTAGTCTTTCTTTACTAGTGTAAAGTTGCTCAACTGTTGAAAGGGTATAATTCCGCTTTTCAAGCCTAAAGAAATATGCAGAATTGAGTTCTCCTTCTTCAAGCCACTTTTTTTCTAGATCTTATATAAGCACCCCTAGCCTTCATTAAGTATAATTCATCTAATTTAGCTTGCAAAGCTGCAACTTCAGATTTTTCCTCCAAAGACATGCAATCAAGATATTGGCTTTGAGTTAATTTCATGATCGGGCTGTCTTCAAGAACTCTTCTTTTTTTGGCTAAGATTGCTCCAACTCTTCTTAAGTAAACTCCAATCTCGAATTTAAATAGCTCCCAATTGGTACAAAATGCATTTTGAGTCATGGCTAATTTCCAATATTTAGCAATTAACTCTTTGATTTTATATTTTATGTCTGGTAATTCTAATAGTGAACTGTTAAATTCCACAAAGATGCTTTGCTGTGGTTTGGTACATAGTCTGCTGTTAAATGGGTATTAATAAAAATAGTTTTGTGATCTGTCAAAGAAATACATTGAATTCCAACATGTAGATCAAAATTTGACATACATTTTGATATAAGCCGTTAATCAATTTGGGATTGCCTTGAACCACTTTTTTTGGTCCATGTGAACTCCAAATTATTAGAGAATCTTTCTCTCCAAATGTCCACCAATTCAAATTAAATCTATTAGTGCTAAGAGTATTGGACTAGAACAACTTGTCCTCTTCGGAGGAAATCTATCCAAAGAATTATTAATGGACACATTAAAATCTCCTCCTAGAATAAAAAAGTTAGGGAATTTATTCAACCAAGATGTTTTTCATCTAATTTATCAAAAAAAAGTTCATTATCCAGAGTTATTGTACCCATATATATTTATGTTTGTTCAGTGCCGTGTGAACTCCAAATATCATTACCCCACTGAGACTTCCACCATGTGTAATCATCTTTAGTAGAATGACACTACTGAAAGAAACAAAAATCAGATTTGTGTTTTTTAGCAAACAAAACAGAGCTTTGCTTCACACTTCTGCAACGTTGTGAATGAGTCGGCAGACTGTGTGGTGGCCTAGGTAGATGACGTAAGGCGCACACACCACGCCTCCTTCCCTCGGGTCATGCCTCGCTACTACGTCAAACAGTGGACAAAAGTCAAAAACAACACACAATGAGAAACGCAAAAAGAGAAAAAGTAGCCTATAATAAAAGGCCCAACTCGAGATTAAACTTAATGCAAAAATAAAAAATAATAATTGGTATACCAAACATATAGTGGCAGATAGTATGTAGATTTTTTCTCAATTCCTTGTTCGTGTTTGCAATATTTAAATATATTTGCAACTGCTTGACAAATCTTTGCGATTTTAACATTTTCATCCAATATGTGACTCCATACAAGGACATTTTCTTTTAGGAAGTGAAATTTTACTTCTGTAGTAGTAATCCGGATCTTTTTAGTGAGTCGGATCGTTTGGCTCAGTTCTCATTAAGACTTACAAACGGCTCATTTCCATTTTTCTATATTATGACCAGTGATTGTTTTTATTTTCGTAACTACGGCTTTAACTGTTTAGGTAAATCTTACTCTACCTTATAATTAACAAAAAAATATTACTTTTTCATTGCATTTTATAAAACGTATTTCAATAACTTAGTAAATCAGCAAGAAACTAGAAATGAGCTAAATTATGAAGATTTATTTCCATTTATACAGTGGAGTCAAACACGCCTCCCCATTCAAAGAAAGAAAGAAAGAAGGAAAGAAAGGGGAAAAAACAAACAAACCCGGACTACACAGGCGAGTCGGATCCCGACGTTCCCCTAAAAGAGTCGACTCGTTCGAAAACGACACATCTGTAGGACAGCGGTGATACTCGCGGAGGCAACTTTTGCGTTGGCGTTCTTGTTTTCTTTTATTTTTTTTTCTTTTGATAAACATAACAGTTAAACATAAGCTACTGGCAATATCTAAGCCCGTTTTATAGCATCTGTGTCCCGACTGCAGACTATTGCCTACAACGTGATTTGTGCGTGCTTAATGGTGATTGGGGCAAAGTTCAGTGTTCTGCCTTGTTTATATGGTCCTGTACTGAAGTTTGTTTTACTACGCTATCTACATACCAAATTTGTATACCTCTGCGTGTTACTATAGCCACGATGCAGCTTCCTGAAACAGAAAAGGCTAACACGTAGATTAGATTGATTTGTCCTGGTTTCATTTTCGACCGAGACCGTGTGAAAGAAACTGAATCGGATTACGACTGAGACAACACATTTAATTTGCGAAAAATGGCCATGGACCCACCGCCAGCTGCAAAAGTGAAGAAAGTTTTATATGTTACGTACCTGATAGCTGCTTTGGACGTAACATGGCTCTTCCTCCAGTTTTCAATAACACCGGTAGGTCACGACGGATTTGAACACCGATAAGAAGATAATCTGCAGAGAAATAAATGAATGCTGTTATTGTCCACAGTAAATCTCGCTTAATTTTTGTGTTATTGCCCATGTAACTTTGTGCTTTATCTTTGTGCTCAGCGCTGGAAGTGTAATTGTATTATATGAATTAGATTTTAAATTTGAGCCAAAGGTATTAATTAAACCACAATCTAAAAGTTGCAAACTTATTTTTTAGCAAGAGGTCCTATGACCCTTAGCCACGCCCATTTAACGACGCATAGTATCCACAATACTTTTTCGCGTTATATTATCACGTCTACTTCGAGATCAGTGACCGTGTAGGTGAGCGGGCAATTTACTGTAAGCGGTTCTGAAGATAGATCTAAATACCTAGATGCTACATTGGTTTAGGTGCGATGCGTTTAGCAAGTAAGCATCGGAGCATTTGCGGCGGTATACAGCAGACTTAACAGACCCGGCAACAAAGCATTACATTTAACAAGTAGGTATTTTATTTTAGTAATTTACGTTGTTTATCACGATTGTCAGTGATAAATGTACATGCATCTAGACTCTACGGTTGTTGACATCATGCACTTTGACACAAGGTCGTTACAAATAAACAGTAAGTGATTCACAAATATAAAAGGAGATCAACAAATAAATAAAATAAGATGCAAGAATACACGTGTAATTCACAAATTCTGGCTCACAATATTTTGAAACGCCCGACCTCATTCGCGCTTTCCTGTGCGTTTGTGCGTCACGTGACATTTGTGGAACGACCTGAAACGTTTATCAAGTCGGCTCGCGCAGCTCAATCCAAAAAAAAATATGTGTTTTGAAGATGGCGGAGTGAGCGGAAGCATTTGTGCAGGCTCTGGTAAAATAGCTTGATAACGTCCTAAAATTGATACTTCTGACAAAGAAACCTACCGGTGGTGTGGATATCACACTAAACTTTCATCTAGGTTTGGCTTTACATTTACATTTACTTTTACGGCATTTGGCAGACGCCCTTATCCAGAGCGACTTAGAAAAGTGCTTTGAAGTCTATCAAAAATACATTCTGATACTGGCTCACTAGGTCACAAACTAGGAATACCATCAGTCCAAAAACTCTGTTGGGGAGGTAATAGACAAGCGCTCGGACGGAACAATTTTTTTAATTTTTTAATTTAATTTTTTTTTTGTAAGTGCTAACTTTGGTACTTTAGGAAGAGGTAAGTCTTTAGATGTCGTTTGAAGACCGCCAGTGACTCAGCTGTTCGGACATTTAGGGGAAATTCGTTCCACCACCTTGGTGCCACAACAGAGAAGAGTCTCGATGCATGCCTTCCTTGTACCCTGAGAGATGGCGTGATCAGTTGAGCAGTGCTAGAGGATCCGAGGGAGCGTGGTGCCGTGCGAGGTGTGATAAGTGCTTTGAGATAAGTGGGTGTTGGTCCGTTTTTGGCTTTGTAGGCAAGCGTCAGTGTTTTAAATCTGATGCAGGCAGCTACAGGAAGCCAGTGAAGGGAGCGTAGCAATGGGGTGGTGTGGGAGAACTTAGGAAGGTTGAAAACCAATAGTGCAGCTGCATTCTGGATCAGTTGCAGAGGACGAATGGTGCTCAGAGGCAGACCTGCCAGGAGTGAGTTGCAGTAGTCCAGTCTTGAAATAAAAAGGGACTGAACAAGCACCTGTGTGGAAAGAAATGGATGGCTTTGTTGCTCTATACAAAAATGCTACACAAAAGTGAACGTGATGGCTAATATTAACCAAGCAGATACCTGGCTAGCTTACCATGACTATAACCTGATGGCTCTCAAGGATGCGTGTGATGAAGAAATCGAAGCGATGATGGAAGAAAAAAGTACGATATTAGCACACACTATTGCCCAGCCTCAACCCCAAAAAAGCAAAAGTAATGTCGAAAGACAAAAGTAATCAGTCATGTGAGACTACCAATGAAGTGAGTTTGATGCAATTCAAACCCTGATTAGGAGATTTGACAAGCATGACCAACAACTAAAAATGATAGAAAATTGGATGGAATCTAATACACAAACAGTAAAAGAAAATAAAGAAGTAATTAGCAAAATGAAAGAGGAAATAGTAGACCTGAGAAAGGAGAACGGTTTATTGAGGCAGTTTTAGTCTGAGATCCCATCTTCTCTTGGAATTGTCCTCAGAAAAAGATGACATTCACATTTTGATCTCAAACCCAAATGTCTTCAGTGTATTGCAGAAACAAGGGAATTGGCTTTGCCATTCCATCACTTTCAGAGGTAACTGTATACACTGGAAAATAACAGGTAGGGCAGAGACAGGGTCATGTTTCCTTCACCAAGTTCATTATTTCCTTAATGCAAGACAATTCACTGGGTGTATACCATAGCAAATTCCATGGTACAATAGCCTAATGGAAGAATAGAGAACGTGGGTAAACCTTGGCCACAAAGGATAATCAGCAAAAATCCACAACAATACTGGTCATTCGAGCAATGCTGAATTTGTATTACTGGGCCTATGTGTACCAAGAAATCATGCCCCACTGTATTACATACTTTACTTAGTGTATCCACAGTGTCCTGTTATTAGCTGACAGGGTGTAACCTGGTGTGATTTTTTTTTTTTTTTTTTTTCCTGCTGTAGCCCATACTTTGACGTTTGATGCATTGCCATTGTATTTGGATTTTTTCCCATTAATTTTTTTTGGAATTTCCCCCTTTTTTTTTTCTTTTTAAATTTATTTATTTATTTTTGGATTTTCCCCTATTTTCTCCCTAATTTGTTCACTTGTCAATTCCTTCTCACTAGCTAGTTCACCCCTATCACACACAACTACCAACATGGGAGGGTGAAGGCTAACACATACTTCCCCCGAGACCCATGAAGCCATTTTTTTTAACTACGACTCATGCTCACAGTGTAAAACATGGAGGAAAGCTCTATCTGCCCTCTTCTGCATACATGAGCTAACAGAAGCTCACAATTGGCTAGTGTCACTGTGACTGACAGGGGAGAGAGAGTATGCCATCCCTTCCACCCAGAGTGCCTGTCCAAATTTGCTGTTTTGCTTCTCCGACGATATGGATAAGATGAGGAATTTTCTCCCACAGAGCTGCCACTCAATGATGTTTTTGTTTATTTGCTCCACTCTGTAATCTCTAGAGACAGTTATATGTGCAGTAAGCAGTTTCTATGATACTGTGTCATCATATCTCTCCGTCTGACACTAACGATCATTCCTTGTCAAAGTCAACTGGTACAAAAAAACTGGTACATTTCTTACCACTTTCTAATTTGCGGATGTACTTAATAAAGTGGCTACTGGATGTAAAAAGAGAAAGAAACAGAACAATGGTTCAACAATTACAAGATTCAAATCATTGATCAATACAGCACACTGGCACAGTGTAATGTGGAGCTTTAAGAGGAGGACTGATAACTTGTTTTATGGGTGTTTTATGGATTGGTTAATTTTTAATTGTCATTATAATTTTCATTTAATATTGTTTTTAGAAACTTGTGTGACTTCTATTGTCAACCTTTTTTTTTTTTTGCATATGGAAGTATTTGGCAAGAAGGCTGGGATTTGACACACTCTGGTTTGGGTACCTACAGACAACTGTAGGAGTGATACAGCTCCTGGGGGGCCCTGTGTTTGGAAGGTGAGGTGCATCTTTGTGTTTCTGAGTTAAAAACTGAAAAGATAAATATCAGTGAAATATTGATGTATTGATAATGTGTGTTTTTCTCAGGTTTGCAGATGTTTTTGGAGCACGTGCTGCACTCTCCCTGTCCTGCTTAGCATCAGTCATTTATTTTTTGCTGCTAGCAGCAGCAGACAGTGCTTTGTTACTTTTTCTGCACAAACTACCTGCTGTGTTCATGCATGCCTTGCCAGGTCAGGCCTACTATTATAAGTACATACAGCTCATCATACATAAACTACCTGTTGCCTTTTATCACTCTTAATTTCACTAACCCAGTGACACAATTTTGTCTCTGTGTGTTTCTGCCCAGGATCACAGATGGTTGTCACAGACCTGTCTGAGAGCAGCAAGCGAGCAGATGCCCTGGCAAAGCTTGGTCTCTGTTTTGGTATTGGCATGATCACAGGGTCTTCATTGGGAGGCACCCTGAGCACACGCTTTGGGTAACTTTGTGTAAAATACATTTGCAAAACTATACTCGCTGTCCACTTTAATAGGAACACCTGTACACCTGCTCATTTATGCAGCTATCCAATCAGCCAATCATGTGGCATCAGCACAATGCATAAAATCCTGCAGATACAGGTCAAAAGCTTCAGGTAATGTTCACATCAAACATCAGAATGAGGAAAATTGTGATCTCTGTTACTTTCACTGTGCCATGGTTGTTGGTACCAGCTGGGCTGGTTTGCATATTTCAGAAACTGCTGGAGGGGGGACCCAAAAATTCGAATGTGACCTGCGGACTCGAAGCGATTTCACACTGAAGTGCTTAGGCAACTACGGGAATGCATCAGTTAAAAACATTTGGAGAAGTGGTGCACACAGAACTGGATCTTGCATCACAAAAATGCACCTGCACACACTGCATTGACACTGCGTTTTTAACCAGAAACATTGTGGTTACCGCTTCACATGCACCATATTCACCAGATCTCCTTGTGACTTCTGTTTGTTCCCAAAATGAAAAATGAGACTGAAGGTGAAAAGCTTCACCACTGTGGAAGAAATCCAGAAAAAAAACGCAGGAGGCTCTAGACATGACGACAAAAGATTACTACATGAAATGTTTCCACGAATGGGAGAAACGCTGGGACAAGTGTATCACAAGGAGAGTACTTTGAAGGGGATTAAAGGAGAAATTCTGTAAGTTTTATAACACAAGACGTCACTGCCCCAAATAATACGTGTTATTTCCAAGTCAGGGAAAAACATACAGTGATCATTTTAGGTGCACAAATCGAGCACAAACGAATGCCGCCTGTTTGGGGTGATTTAAACGACATGGGGTGGAGAGTGACATCACTGCTCCCAAAGTTCTTGTTATATCTCGGGAAGGAAAGTAATTACAAGGTTTGTTTTAATGGCACAAACCGGCACAAATCAAGCACAAATGAACGGCACCAATTTGATACGATTTGGACGACATGGGGTGGAGAGTGACGACACACAGCCAAAAAAAGAATGTTTAATATCTTGAACGCCAAACCAGCACAAATGTTCATTTTTGCTGCACAAATCAGCACAAACACAGCACAAACGAATGGTATAGTTTTGGTGACAGTTTATTTATATGGGGTTCCAACTTCACACAGGTGAGTATTTTGATGCAAGAGACAGCAAACACACAATTGGTTCAATAGAATAACATTTATTTAACACAAATCAGCAAACAATTGATAAAAATATTTGGATCTGCGTGTGTGCGTGTGCGTGTGTGTGTGTGTGTGTGTGTGTGTGTGAATAAGAGTGTGTTGCATTGGTATGTGACCAAGCACGAGCAAAGGGCACAATCACACTTGGCTCAGAGCAAAGGGAGCGTTCGGGTGCCTGCGCATCCACTCACAAAGGAGGAGTGAATCAAATACTGGGAAATTTGAAAAGGAAGGATTCCACACCAAGTGGGCATGGGACCTTAAAATAACTGTTATGGACTTATAAGCAGCTGTAGCTCCAATTAATTGATCCCACTTTTCGAATGAGTAGATTAAGTGATTGCAGCATGATGTGCTTATTCTGTTATCCACCAAATCACTACAGAATCAAAATAAAGCTCTTCAGGGACAATCATTATCAGCTCTGACAGTGATAAACTTAGCTTAGTTTAGCAGAGATCAAACAGAAAACAGTGTGATTCTGTGTAAACTCTAGAGGCTGTTGTGTGTGAAATTCCCAGGAGATCAGCAGTTTCTGAAATACTCAAACCAGCCCATCTGGCACCAACAACCATGCCATGGTCAAAGTCACAAAGATCACATTTTTTTCTTCATTCTGATGTTTGGTGTGATAATTACATAGATGAGATAATTACCGTGATAATCTTGAGCTGTAGCTGTATGATTTTTTGGATTGCACTGCTGCCACATGATTGGCTGAATAAATATCTGCATGAATGTGCAGGTGTACAGTTGTTCCTAATAAAGTGGATGGTGAGTGTAATGTTAATTAAGCCCAGACAGTCTCACTTTGAGTTGATATCGCTTGCATACGTCAAGGGGAGTCACGTTGGCCGGCTGAATAGGTGAAGAAATTGACGTCTTGACCCTCCGATGTGATTTTCGATCTGAGGAATGATGTGTCTTGGTGGGATTCTTGTGAATCCATTTGTCCCTGGGAAAAATTAAAAGTTGAGATCTTGATTTGAAATGCACAAAAGGGTCTGGCTACTTTGTGTTTTACTCTCAACCGCTTTGGTGGTTGTTGGGTTCAACTTGCAAGCAAAAATAAAGCAATGAGAAAGGGAAGATGAATGGGTTTTGAACGGAGTCTAGTCTTGCTGCATATAGGGCCAAAGAGCTTGGCTTTTCTACCAAGTTGTTTCTGCAGAGAGTGTCTCTGTCCATTCAATAGGGGGCTGGACATGAGAGAGAAACTGTCCCTTGGGGGCTTTATCCCAGGGTGGAGTCACCTTCCCCCTTTTCTCATCAGGTGCAGGACATTGTGGCATCTACTAGTGGTTAGTGGCAGCTACATCCCCCTCTGTACTATGGTCCTGGCTTAGTCCTGAGGAGCCTAAAGGTTACCTATGCAGGCCATGATTGTGAAATGTGTTGGGTTAATTCCCATTAAGAGTGTCCACAGTACGTCAGGATCCACGTCCAAGATGACTTGTTTAAACTACAGTTGGTTGATGAATCATAGAGTCCCTGGAGGACTGTTAGCATCTAGACCAGTGTTTCTCAACTGGTGGATCATGACCCAAAAGTGGGCCTCAGGCCCTTTATGATTGGGTTGTGGACTGCTGGAAATAAAAAAAAAAAATGTTGCTAAATGTAGCTAACTGTTTCTAAAACATAACAAACTGGAAAGCCATGGGAATATATGAAAAGCAAATTAAGTATATTTCCAAAAAATGTAAAAAAAAATAAATGGAATGCTTCCCATAGTTGTTGTTAGAGCACATATCAAAAAATTTTCAGGAGCAAGCACTTTGTACATCATATAAACTCACGCATTGCATTTCAAAAACAGAGAGGATCTTGTATTACCTGCTGCAGTCAACATTACCAGAGAACTCCTCAGCGAATCTGCCACAAATCAGTTGAAAACAATCCTGAACTCCAGTGACACCAAAGGAGTAGAATACAAGATATGTCCAAGGACATAAAGCAGCAGACAGTAAGACAAAAAATTTAATAGTCCATGTTTCATATTGAGTGTATGTAGAACAGTGCGTGAGGGTGTGGAGGATGACTCGGGAGGCAGGCAGAATTTTAGCTGAGCTCCGGGCTCGGTAGTAATGACTGTTGTTTCGCATGGTTCATTTTCACAGTCACAGTGTTTACACTTTGCCAGTACGTGCCCAAGTGGCATCCTTTGGTCCTGAGTATATTTCACTTCATATCATACCCTTGCAATGTCATCACGCAGGCCACAATATGACTGCTGATGACTCGACCTTTCCTTAGTCGTTGGCTATTTAGGAAGACAGCAGGTTGGTGGGAGGTTTTGATGATAATTTTCTGCCCTCCATTGTAACTCAAAAGCATTCCACAGCCCATATGGTAGCAAGCAATGCCTTCTCACAGTCAGAGAATTTTAGTTCAGCACTACGTAATGGCTTGCTCATGTATGCCACTACTCACTTGTCTTGGTCATACTTCTGAGAAATTGCAGAGCTGAGGCAATCCTGCAAGAAGCTAGCTTTCAGACAGAACTCCTTATCCTTGTCAGGATAGGTGTGGCAGGGTGCCATGCCCAGGCGTTGCTTCAGCACATTAAAAGCACTTTCTTGTTGGTCACTCGGTTGCTGAGGTTCACCCACTTGAACTGATTTTGTTTGACCTTCTACCCCCGGTTCCATCTTTATTGTGAGAAAGATGTTTGCATGGGGTGTTATGGGGATGGTTAGTGTCAGGAATTTCCGCGCCTTCCAACTCTAAGGGAAGGGAGCCATGGTACTGGAGTGCTAGAACCCATGAACTCTCTCCTTTCTTGTCACCAGGTATTTGAAAGCTCTGTCTTCTTCAAGACCTGGTGCATTCCTACCCGGGAAGTAAGCATGTAAGCGATTATAGAAATCTCAAGGATGCTCATTCCGATTGAAGCTTCGGCAATAATTTCAGCCATTCAAATCAGGCACATTGGCAAAGTAATATTCTTCTAGCAACACACCGCAGAGCTGATTACAGTTATCATACACAGAAGCAGTTTGTGCTTCTATAAAAGCATGAGCATTTCGGGAAGTGGTTTTCCAAATTAGGTTAACTTTTTCATGCTCTCTAGTGTGGGGAAGGTCAAACAGGCAGTGCTTAATCTCCCTGATGTAGTCTGCAACATTATTATCATGTTTGTCTGGATTGAAAGGTTAAGTGTCCTTAGCCAAAGCATCAAGTTGTTTTAAATGTGGACCATCTTAAGGAACTGATGCTCAAACATGACTATAAGTCAACAAGTAACTAGCCCATGGTGATCATGCTCTGATTCAGAAGATAAATCATAGTGATGTAGCCTGTGAGATCTATGTCTAGGAGGTGGTAGATGGTACTCTTCATGCTGTTCATGGACTGGCTCTACTGTCCTTTGAGAAAAGTGAGAAACATCACATTCTCTGTGATGTTGATGGGAGAGCGTGCATTCTTCGTGGGTGTCATGGCAATCTGCTCTGTGATCACTGAAGCGAACTATGAACCTAGGGTCGGGGGGTGGTGAAAAGTTTTGGCTGGTGGACTCAGTTGTCTGCTCCCAGGAGGTCCACTAACATTCGGCCAAGCGTGCATTTTTTTTTCCCTTGCTGAAGCCAGAGCAATGCTCAGCATATCCACACCCTCTGTTAAAGACCTTAACCCCAGGTCTGAATCTTCTTCCTCATCATCACGTCATTGCCTGTAATGTTTATGGGTCAGATGATCAAGCCCTTGTTGCAGAACCTCAGGTTCTATGTTACTCTTACTGTATTCAAGTTTTACTCTTTACTCAAGTTCTGGTACTCTTTAACAACTATATGTCTTACCTGCATATGTGTTACATAACACAAAGGTGTTACGTAGTTTTATCCAGTAGTCAAATACTGGACCTATATATAGTAAATACTAAAACACTAACTTTTGCGTTCCATAAGGTTTTATGGTATTCATGGACAATCATTTGTAAACCAAGTCTGCTGTAGTTTGAGATTTGTTGACTACAATGTTAACAAAAAAAACACATTCTTTTCTCTGAACAAGTAGTTCTATTTCTGTAATTATTCTGATTATTTCTGTAGAGTTAGAGCTTAAAATAATTTTTTTTAAGTGTTCTTCAAAGTCTGTTTCCATAAACTTCTAGTGACTGTTCTAACAACTGCCCTTAGACTTTCTAGTCTTTAGAGTTTCTAGTAAACAGGTTTTCCATTTTGTAGACGGAAATTTTTGAAAATATCATCTGTCTTTATTGCACATATGCTTCAGGTGTGATAGATAGAGATTGTATTGAAAATGCCATACTAATCCTTTTTAAGATGCCAACTGCCATCACATTTAAAACAACAATATGCAAGCTGGAGATGGCACAAATTTCTGAGAATTACTCTCAAATATAGTATTAGATGTCTACTTAAGACAGAAGAAAAATGTAGTTAAAAAGCTGTGTAAAAATGTTAAATACAACTCTTAGTGAGAAGTGTGTGTTAATCTATAGGAGTAAATCTTAGGCTTGAAGTACAACAGTTGCAGCACCATATATCGATCAACCACACCCCATTTGAATAATATGAGCCAATAAAATTGCATAAGAAGTAGGCTCTACGTTAAACATAATCACACAAGTATTGAATTCTTGTTTGAAACCATGAATAAACTAGTCATGCTTCATAAGGCGGATACATTTGTGTGAAGTATGAAAAAATGTATAAGCATTTAATACACATTTCACAATGCTAATGTATTTAAAACCACTTCCACAAAGGTCATCCTGTTGTATCTGCTCCAAATGGGGTGTGTTTGAGATTGAGTCACTTTAAGTGATGACATCTGATTGCTCTCTGTTCAAACACAAACCCCACTGGACCCAAATACAAATTATATAGTTGAGCTGGAGAAAAAAAAAAATAAAAGCGTAGAGGGTACATTTGGGTTCAACCTGACTAATCAGGATAAGAAAATGGTTTCCCAAGAAATGGTAGAAATTCATGCCTCGTATCCTGCTGTTTTGCACAGAAGAGTGCAACAAAAGATGGCAGTGAGAGCCCAGGATTCAGTGCTTCTGATAATGTAATAATGTACATTGTCTACATTCTTCAGCCTTTTCTTCAGATATATTCTTATATTTTAAGAAGTTTTTTTGGCAATTAAGACAAAAATTTTGCCCAGAGACTTTATGCATACCAGTCTGGGTGTGTCCATTTAATTAATTTGTGTGCTATTGTGTGTCCTACTGGGAAAGATGATGAAGGCATCTCTTTTGGAATTATGGACAGTAATGTGTTTGTGTGTGTTTTACAGGGAGAAGTTTGCAGCATATGTGGCTTCTGGAGGAAGTGTCATCAATCTACTGCTGGTGCTGAAATTCATTCCTAAACACACAAAAAGACACAGCACAAACAACAACAGTAGGATATAAATTATTTAATTTTAAAATGACTTTGGTAGTGTTGCTTGACACAAGTATATCAGTGCACAATGTATTGAATATAGTAGCAATATGTAGTGTGGCTTTAAGCACTTTAGACCATATTTGGGCATGCTCAGGCAAATAGGTGGGCCTGTACTGGCCTAATGGAACATCATAGCACACCATTTTATGTTTTATCCTACATTTCCTAAGCTATAAGCCATTTGGTCTCTGTACTGTACTTGTGATAGAATATGAAGCTACAAATACAGTGCCCTTTGCATACACTAGAACTTATGAACTTGACACTATTTCTGTTTAGCTACTGAGCACTTTTTCATGTGCCTTTCTTAATAATTCTTCTGCATGCATTAGGTGCTACAGAAAGTTACAAATGCTTAAAAAGAGTACATATTTATGTAAAAGCTATTATGTAATTCCAAGGAAGAAAACATTAAATAGTTATATGCACTACTTTGATCAAGTAAATACTTTTTATTGAATTTTGGCATTTGTAAGTATTGCTATTCTTGGAAAGTCTTTTGCCACTTGATAAATGTCACACATACAGTATGTGAATTATGTTTAGGAAAACATTTGTACACACACAAGAAGTATTTTTATGTATGAATTAAGCATGTGCATGTATGTATGGCTTTTTGTTCCTAACCACATACAGCTGGCTCTGTGTTTAATTTGGGAGAGATTGTGAGGCTGATGAAGTTTCCAGGTGTTGCAAAGACTTTCACTGTGAAGATAATCTCAGGACTGCCATCTGGTGAGTGACATTTTTAATACATTATATTTCTTAAATTGTGTAGTTCTTAAATTCTGCTTAACTTGTAAAAGAAAATCATTAAAAAAAATCAGTCATCTTTCCACAGGTATCTCAAAAGTGTGGTACTAGGGTAGAAACCCTTCTACTTATGCGCCATGTACTTACTTGCAAGTCTCACAGATGTCTACCTGACTATCATTTAATCATTAATATTCATGAATTTATAAAGTAAGATTTAACTTATTAGAGATTTTAACAAGTGGAAATAATGATTTAGACAGTGAGATTCTGTATCTGAATAAATAAAGTGGCTGTGAATTCGCATACCAATGGCTTGGTGATTCTGGGAAGGAAAAGCTTTTTTGGGCCAGGAGCAAAATTTTTAAACTTTAAAATTGATCTTTTTGCAGTTTTTTTTTATTTACACTGTCTCAAAGTACTATGAAACACTGAAACAAACACAAAATGTACACTGTATTTTCAAAACCCTGAATAAAATTAAACCCTGCACTTTCACCCAACCTCACTCAGGATCAAACCCCAGGTCGTTAGCGTTGTGAGACAGCAATGTTTCCTGCTGCACTATTCTATCGCACATGTTAAGCAGATTAATTTAATGCAGGTTAATTTTATTCCTGTCAGTGCCAACATATTTTATAACGTATTGAACCAATACTACGTGAATTGATCACAGTCGCTCTACATTATTCAATCAATAATTAGAAACTTGTTTAAATTCAATTTAGCATAAGCAATTAAATCACATTTTGATGAGAAACTTAATATTTTATGTTAACTATATGTAATATGTTCTCTTAAATCTGACTGACCACATATTCCGTTTTCCTTTACAGTGTAAAAAGAAGTCTGACTGCAAAGAGCAACAATGACATAAAGTTGTATAAGCTATTATACTTCATAGCAAAGTAGAGCAGAAGTTTAAAAAGGAGGCATCAAATATAAATTTTGTTACATCTATGGCTCAAATGTAATTAGTCTAGAATCCAAGAGTGAGTTTTTTTTTTTAAATCAGGCCAGTTATTTTTAAAATAATTTCTGTGTTTGTAGCAAATCATGTTATTAACTAGAATATTTTTTAAATATTAGACAACCATAAATTCGTAAATTTGTTACAAGATATTTTACATCATATACACTCACTGAGCACTTTATTAGGAACACTATATTAATACTGGGTAGGGATTCGTCAGACCAGGCTACATTTTTCCAGTCTTCACCTGTCCAGTTTTGGTGAGCCTGTGTCCACTGCAGCCTCAGCTTTCTGTTCTTGTCTGACAGAAGTAGGACCCAATGGGGTCTTCTGCTGTTGTAGCCCATCCACCTGAAGGTTCGATGTGTTGTTCATTCTGAGATGTTGACGTCTCTTATCAACAAGGTGTTCCCTTCTGCAGAACTGATGCTCGCTGGATGTTTTTTCTTTATTGCACCATTCTGAGTAAACTCTAGAGACTGTTGTGTGTGAAAATCCCAGGAGATCAGCAGTTATTGAATTACTCAAACCAGCCCATCTGGCATCAACAATCATGCCACGGTTAAAATCACATTTTTTTCCCCATTCTGATGGTTGATGTGAACATTATCTGAAGCTGCTGTCCTGTAGCAGCATGACTTTATGCATTGCACTGCTACCACACGATTAGCTGATTAGATAATTGCATGAATGAGTAGGTGTACAGGCAGTGAGTGTATTACCAAAATATAATAACTTGGTTGGTATTTATCAGGTGTTTTTCAGGTCATGTTCTCCATCATTGTCATGAACTTTTTCCAGCTGCAGGCAGAGCAAAATGGGTACCTCATGGCATACCTTGGCGTGGTGCAAATGGTACATACGCACATCCATTTATTCAGGCTTTTTACTAATGTTCGCAGTTGATTTTTTTTCTAGGAGTAAGTTACTTATTTTGACTCTTAAACATCTTAAATAAAATGTGTGTGTTTTTGTGTACATTTGCATGCTTCTTTGTGTTGTAGGTTATTCAGGGTGCTGTTATTGGCCGTCTCACCACAAGATATTCAGAGAACTCATTACTACTGTTTTCAGTAGGCCTGAACAGCTTGGTGGGGCTTGCACAGGTACACACCACATCTTCCAAAGTTATGGCCTAGTGCAGACAGATTATATGGTTAACTCCAGAATTATTGGCACCCTTCTTGTAAATGAGCCAAAATTAATATATAAAATGAATAACAAGATATTTTAAGCTTAATGATATGGGGTAATAACAGCACTGAGTCTGTTTCAATAATGTATGACAGGGTTGAGAACACTCGTAGATGGATTGTGGACCACAAATTGCAGAACATTTATTTGCAGAACTTTGTTTATATTCTTATGTTCTTAGATGGAGACTGCAAATGGATATTGCAAATTGTTGATTTTTTGTTTCAGCAACCATTGTTGAGTGTTGATTGGGATGTGTGTTTGAGGTGTTTGAGGCTTTCAGTGATTGATTTAGCAATGTTTATGATGCCATCGTTTCTTCACAAAAGTCTGTGAATACCATCCAGAAAACAGACCCAAGTTATAACTGATTAACCACTAAAATATTACAGTATCAGTTTTTATATATTTATTAATATTATTTATCTCATGATGTAAGTGAACAACCATCTGTTTTCTGTTGAAAGCCATTCAAAACAAAAGAAACATACACCAGAGATGGGGACTGAAGTTAGGGTCAATTTGCAGTTGTGTTGTATGTTGACAAACAGATGACAGTCAACTCAACTCAGGCTTTTGTGAAATTTCTGCCTTGATAAATATGAACAGAAAAGTAAGAATTTAGCATGGCCAACATAAAGACAGTAAATGAATAAAATTATTTTTTTCGCCCAGGGTGTACCCTGCCTTTTGCCCCAAGTCCTCTGAGATAGGCTCCAGGCTCCCCACAGCCCTGTGTAGGATAAGTAGTACAGAAAATGGATGGATTATATGGCCCAAAGTTTGTGGATACTTGACCATCACACCCATATGTGGGTCTTCCCCTAATGGTTATCACAAAGTTGGAAGCACATAATTGCCTAGGATGTCTTTGTATACATTAAGACTTCCCTTCCCTGGAACTAAAGGCCCAAAACTGTTTCATCTTGACAGTGCCCCTATGCACAAAGCAAGGTCCATAAAGATGCCAAAGATGATGTGGAAGCGCTCTAGTGGGTCGAGCCCTGACCTCAACCTCACTGGCTTTCTCACTTGAGATCAGTGCCCAGCCTCACTAATGTTGTGGCTGAATGTGGAAAGATGTGTTTAGGGGGTCCATGTTAATGCCCATGGTTTTGGCACATTTGGGTGTGATGGTCAGGTGTCCACATACTTTTGGCCATACAGTGTATCATATCTAATTTATGTGACTACAATTTTGAGACTTCAATTCAGTTAAATTTTATTTGCACTTGTAACAACCTTGTCATAAAGTAGAAATCTGGATATAGATTTACAGTGAATATAAAAAGTCTACACATCCCTTTTAAATTTGCAAGTTTTTGTGATATAAAAAAATAAAACCATGATAAATCATGTCAGGTCTTTTTCCACCCATAATGTGATACAACACCCAGAAAATTCAAGTGAAAACAAATAGAAATGTTTTTAGAGACAAAAAGAAAAAGAAAACACGTACAATAACTTGGGTGCACAAGTGTGCACACTCTTTTAAAAAATGACATGTATGTGACTGCTCAGAATTAACCAATCCCATTCAAAATTCATGTTCAAAATTAATTATCATACACTTATCAATGATGTGATTCTGATTAATCTCTAATAAAGATCAGCCCTTTCTGTAGGAGTTTCTTGACATCATCTTGGTTTCATCCAACTGCTGAAGCCATGGTCCGCAAAGCGTGTACGGGATCTCATAGTCGAAAGGTATAGATCGGGAGAGGGGTACAAAAGAACTTCCAACACATGTACCATGCAACACCATTGAAGACCATCATCAACAAGTGGAGGAAATGGGGCAACATGGACATATTACCAAAAACAGGATGTCCCTCCAAAATTGTTGGAAGGACAAGAAGAAAACTTATTAGAGAGGCTGCCAAGAGACCTATGGCAACATTAAAGTAGCTGCTGGAATATGCGGCAAGTACTAGTCACTCCCTGCATGTGACAGCAATCTCTCATATTCTTCACTTCTCTGAGCTATGGGTAGGGTGGCTAGACAGAAGCGCTTTCTCACACACACACAAAAAAAATCTAAGCCTGCCTACATCATCTCAAACCATGTCGCAAAATGTGGTATAGTCTGACCAAGGTGGAACTTTTTGGGCATAATTCTAAAAGATGGTGCAAAAACAAGAGAGATCATCACCCAGAACACCATACGCATTGTGAAGCATGGTGGTCACAGCATCATGCTATGGGGCTGCTTTTCTTCAGCTGGGTTCTCTTCAGAGGAAATCTTGAATAGCTCCAAATACACGGTGAACCGGCGACAGGGTCATGGGTGCCCAAGGCTCACTGATGCTCATGGGGAGCAAAGGCTAGCCCGTCTGGTCTGATCCCACAGAAGAGCTACTGTAACACAAATTGTTGAAAATGTTAATGCCGTTATGATAAAGGTATCAGAACACCGTGCAATCGCGTGGAGCGATGGAAGAAGGTGGCCTAGTCTGAAGAATCACGTTTTCTTTTACATTATGTGGACAGCCAGGTACATGTGCATTGCTTACCTGGGGAAGAGATGGCACCAGGATGCACGATGGGGAAAAGGCAAGCCAGGGGAGGCAGAGTGATGCTCTGGGCAACATTCTGCTGGGAAACTTTGGGTCCTGGCATTCATGCACGTGTTACTTTGACACAAACTACCTACCTAAACATTGTTGCAGACCATGTACACCCCTTCATGGCAACAGTATTCCCTAATGGTAGTGGCCTCTTTCAGCGGGATAATGTGCCCTGCCACACTGTGAACATTTTTCAGGAATGGTTTAAGGAACATGACAAAGAGTTCAAGGTGTTAACTTGGCTTCCAAATCCCCCAGATCTCAATCCGATCAAGTGTCTGTGGGATGTGCTGGACAAACAAGTCCAATCCATGGAGGCCCACCTCACAACTTTACAGGACTTAGATCTGCTGGTAACATCTTGGTACCAGATACCACAGCACACCTTCAGAGGGCTTGTGGAGTCCATGCCTTGATTTGCATGATATTAGGCAGGTGGTTTTAATGTTATGGCTGATTGGTATACATTTGGAGGAGCCCTAAGGTAATAGCTATTTAACAAAATGCATAAAGAATTTTTAAAACTAAGTAAAGTTCCAAACAATAATTGGAAGTCTTTATATGGAGAAGCTTTGCCCCCTGCTGTTGTCAGTTAGCACACTTTTAAATTTTTATACTCATTACTTACATGGTGGTATTTTGAAAAGAAAAAACATGTGTATAATACAATTTCACAAGGTTATAAAGGAAAAAAATTATATATATATTATTATATTATAAACTAGACACAATATGTGAGCAGCTTCTACATTTTGAAGTGCCATGTTGTCGCAATCTTACCTGATTTTGCCACTTTCCACAAGAACTGTGCAGCTAGAAATATCAGCATATGTTCTTGGCTTGCATGTAAAACGGATGTGCTGTGGAATTGCCACTCTGTCATTCTTATGCACTTTTCTAGTACTAGCACTTTATATCACTTCACTTCAGGAGTTGCCAGAGATCAGTAAGGAACCTGACACACCCAAACAGAAATGTGGATTTTTTTGACTCTACCACTGGGAAATGCTTATTGATGACTGATCTTTGGTATCACAGAGTTTTTTAACATTTGAAAACATATTGCCAGGGGCGTTAAAAAGACTTTCTTATAAGAAGGGTTTTCTTAGATGAAAAATAAAAGGCTCCGGTTGTTTCAGTGGAAATTTTTAATCATGTGTAATTCTTATTTTAGCCATGCAGTATTTGTCTATTTTCTACAAGTGCCAATAATACTGGAATTGACTGTATGTCCTGTCAACAGAATATAAAGATGAGAAAGAAGATGTATGGCTTGAATTTACAAATGCCTTTCTTTTACATTAAACCATACATGTAATGGATACTTTAATGTAAGTTCACATATTTATGCAATAATAGTAATAATAATAATAACAATAATTCTGACTTTCTTTAATGTGAATTCCCACAGCTGAATATAATTTCTACCATGTTTTTATTTCCCAGTGTATATGCAGTTATATTTGCATTACAAAAAAGATTTTAATATTCCATATTACCTTTGCCAACACCTGAAATGTATTTTTGGAAAAGTAAGGGAAAATGAGAGAGATCAAGAGATATGACATTACATACATTACATTACATGGATAGCACTGTACAAACACAAGACAGAAACAAAAATAATATTTTAAAATGTTTATTCTTATGGAATACAGAATGCTGTTGTGTTTGTGACCGATGTATTTGATGATTAGCCTGGAAAGGGAGAAAATGCTTATTTCTGCAACCAGAGTATCTGATAATATTTAGACAAAAGCATTATAATAACTGATGATATTTAGAGAATTTTTTTTTTTTTTTCAGAAAAACAGAAACCCTTTATAAGTATTAATGACTTAATTAACAAAGCCAAGGTAGAGATAGAGGCCTGAAACCCCACAAAAGAGCAAAGCACAAAGGCACAGAAAATGTCCCTTGATGTAGGCCCGGAGGAAACGTTTACCTAAACTTGAGACTGCTTTAGACATCCCCATTCCAGCAAACATATCACAACAACAGGGTCATGATCCATCTTTGCAGTCATGCTTTAATATGGATTCATGTATGTAAAAGGCTTTACCGGTGAAAGGGAAAACTTGAGCTTTTTGTGTTTTCTGCTGTAATAAGGCAAAGTTTTCAATAAACAATGTGGTGGCCTACATCATCAGAGTGAGAGAAAAGAAGAACCTGAGGAAAGCTTTAACACTTTAAACTTTAAGTACCGAAGGTTCCATATTAAACTTCTTAAGGAGTTCCACAGAGGGACAGAGACTGTTCAGCAGGTCCTGGTGTGACCAATGTGAGAGGAAGAAGTGCCAGAGGAGTTGTTTCTTACTCCTGTACACAACCCTGTTTACCCTGAGAGACCAGGAGATCAAACAGAATATACATCTCAAGGAGAATTCGCTAGTCGGTCAAAGGTGTTACAAGATCTGTGAAAGGCTGTTGTCAGGGGAGCCATTGACATCATAAGGGATAGGAGGGTGATTGAACCCTCAGATTGCAAATGGTGTCGCCCAATAGTGCTGGTGCCATAAATGGACAGAACAATCCAGTTTTGCATAGATTTTAAACAGTTGAAGTCCATGTTTGATTAATATCCTGGTGCCTTTGACTAAGGAAGCATGAGGACCAACAGCTGTTGGAAACGTGTATACAGTTCACGTTCATGGTACATTTCAGCAATTAATGGACAACATTTTTAATGTATCAGTATCCAGCTGCATACCTGGACAATGAGTCAATCTTTTTTTCATAATTGACAATTTATTAATTGACAGTTAGTTAAATGTTCAATGCCATTGGCTGTTCTGAAGCTTTTAAGGACCTAAACAAGTCCTATTCAATGACATATTGCTGAAAAGCCCAGTCTCCTCCAAACCATTGTTATGCAAACAGGTGCCTCAGGGGTGGACTTGGGGCTGTATTGTTGTAGGCAGAATGGGGAGCCAGAGATCTATGACTCTACTCAGATTACTTGATAGTTGAGGACAGCTACACATGGTACAGTAGTCACTCATGGCTTAAGTGAATGAAGACATTTGCACCTTCAAAGACATTGAGTTTATGTCTGTTTAATCGTACTAATTTATATAAATTCTAACACACAGAAAACATATCTTTTTGATGATAGTATAAATTTGGAGTCCTGAAGTTCAGTAAATTTGATGATCTTGGGGTACTTGAAGGTTCTGATTTGTGCTTACATCTGGGGTTGGAATCAGCGTAGATATTTTTCTAATGGCTGGTAAAGCATATACTAAAGTGCATTTCCCACTAAACTTGGCTGGCAGCCTGCTATAGATTGAGGTGCCACATAACCAGAATGTGCCTGCTGGATGTTCCTGCACAACTGATTTATGGCCAATAGCATGAACCATGCTGTAACAGTTTCCTTTTTGGTTTGGCGGGAAATGAGAAGACGGAAGGCAGGCTTGAAACAACTCAAATGGGCTCTTTATTCTCTTTCTTTTTACTTTTGCTTTTCAGTGAACTTATTAGCAGTAACTAGTAACATCTGGTACGGTTCCTGCCATTTAGGTTCTTGTGGTTTATTCTTGAATGATCATTACCCATTGTCCTGGAATGATAGCGTAACCACCCTCGGGGGGAGGTTGTCAGCAAACAGCTACCCTGTCTCTAGTGGTCTCTACTGCCCTGGAGAGATTCTCACAATATGCTATCAGAACATGAGGTAATGTATACAATGGCACTTCTAAGATCAGTGGCTTCTGGCATAGATATAGGTCAGCCCATAATTATTTCGTGTGGACTGAGTGGTTGTGGTCGGGGGATGCTCTCATGCTGCATAATACTGCAGGAAGAGCTTCAATCCAGGGTTCTCCTTCTTGATGGATTTTGCTCAGTCTAGTCTTAATTGTCCTCTTAGCCCTTTCCACCTGACCTGGTGCTTGTGGTCTACGTGGACAAAAATTCCACTTAACTTTGAGCATCCTTTCTACTTCCTGTACTGCTTCACCTGCGAAGTGTGTTTACCTTGATCTGAATCAATAAAATCAGGCAAACCCCATCTAGGGATAAAATCATTGACAAAGCATTTAGCTGTATGTGTGGCAGTGGCTTGACCAGTAGGATAGGCTTCTACCCATCTGGAGAATTTGTCTAGCACTATCAAGACATCAGTCTTTCCTCTTTATGGTGGCATTGATATGTAGTCCACTTGCAGATACTGAAAAGGTCCTGGGTTAATGTGGCCTACGTTATGTAGCTGCTGGCCAGATATGGTAGCAGTGACTCAGGTGCAACATAATTCCCCCATTTGGTCCAGCAGCCTGATGACTCCGCTTCAGCTCCCTTATCTAGCCATGTCCAAGCTTCATAAAGCAGAACATCGCTGCACAGATCAATGCGTGAATCTGGGCGTACTGTTGCGCTATGTGTTGTCATGCTAGCACACACCTGCACAGTCTCGTATAAACAGGCTTGTTTAGCAGCTGTGTCAGGAAGAGCATTCCTTCGGGCTTCTGCGATGTTAATTGCAACATTTGCTTTCACCTTTATCACAGCTAACTTGTTGGGAAGGGTCATAGCAAACAGTAAATCTCTGACTATTTTGGCATGGTTAATCAGAGACCCAGAAGATGTGAGGAACTGACAACTCTGCCAGATAACAACAAAACAGTGAACCACTCCAAAAACATATCTAGAGTCAGTATAAATGTTTGCCATTGAGCCTGAGGATGGAGTGCATGCTCTAGTTAATGTGATTAACTTTGCAGCTTGTGCAGAGAAGTGATCTGGCAACTGACCAGACGCTACTACAGCAGACAGAGAAGCAGCAGCATATCCTGCTCATCTGTTAGCTACAGTGACTTGGGCAGAACTACAGACATGGACAAATTCGTTGGTACCCTTCCACGAAAAAAGAACCACCCACAATTTTCTCTGAAATAACTTGAAACTGGCAAAAGTAATTGGCATCCATCATTGTTTATTCCATATTTAATAAAAATCAGATTGTTCTTTTCTTTTCGACATAATATTTTAAACAATAAAACAAATGAAAATGGCATGGACAGAAATGATGGGACCCTTAATCTAATATTTTGTTGCACAACCTTTAGAGTATCTGTAGCTCTCAATGAGACTTCTGCACCTGTCAACAGGTAGTTTGTCCCACTCTTCCTGAGCAAACTACTCCAGCTGTCTCAGGTTCGAAGTGTGCCTTCTCCAGACTGCAAGTTTCAGCTCCATAGATTCCATAGATGGTCGATAGGATTCATATCAGGGCTCATAGAAGGCCATTTTAGAATAGTCCATTGTTTTGTTTTTAGCCATTCTAGGATGCTTTTACTGTGGGTTTTTGGGTCTTTATCATGTTGGAGGACAGAACTTTCTGACACTGGGCAGTACGTTTCGCTCCAGAATGCCTTGATAGTCTTGAGATTTCATTGTACCCTGCACAAATTCAAGGCACCCCGTGCCAGACACAGCAAAGTAGCCCCAAAACATAACCGAGCCTCTTCCATGTTTCATAGTAAGTATGGTGTTCTTTTCTTTGAAAGCTTCATTTTTTTGTCTGTGAACATAGACCTGTTGTGACCTGCCAGAAAGCTCCAGTTTAGTCTCATCTGTCCAAAAGACATTTTGCCAGAAGCATTGTGGCTTGTCAAAATAAAATTCTAGTCTAGATTTTTTATGTTTTTCTTTCAGCAGTAGCGTCCTCCTGGGTCTTCTTGCATTGAGCGCATTGTTGTTCAAAAAGTGACAGATGGTGCGATCAGACACTGATGTACCTTGACTTCAGCTTTTATCTCTTTGGAAGTTTTCCTTACCTTTTGCCCTATCCTTCTGTTCAATCTGGGGATGATTTTCCTCTTGCGGCCACGTCCAGGGAGGTTGGCTACAGTCCCATGGACCTTAAACTGCTTAATAATATTTGTAACTGTAGTCACAGGAACATCAAACTGCTTGGAGATGGTCTTATAGCCTATGCCTTTAACATGCTTGTCTGTAATCTTCTTTCTGATCTCCTCAGACAACAGTCTCTTTTGCTTTCTCCTGTCCATGTTCAATGTGGTATACACGATGATACCAAACAGCAGAGTGACTACTTTTCTCTGTTTAAATAGGCTGAATGACTGATTACAAGATTGAAGGCATGTGTGATACTAATTAAAGAAAGCAGTTAGCTTGAAATATGACTATAATCTGAATATTTATAATCTTTTCTAGGGGTACCAACAAATCTGTCCATGGCATTTTAGAATATCTTTGTAGAATAAGCAATAATTTATCTCTTTTCACACTTTCTTTGCTTTACTCTATGACATACCAAAGGCATGCAGGTATACATGAGCCAATTGCTTTTAATTTCATCACTTTTCAGGAGGAATGAAGCATTGTTTCAATGTGCTGTAAGGGTATCAACAAATTTGACCAAATCTGTATCAACAAACAATTCAAAAGCAGTGGGAGGGGTTTCTGTCAGCTTGACAGGTTCTATTGATTTTAAGATACTCAGGGGGCAATAAATTGCTTACGGAAGATTGTGCTGAAGCTATTTTGATTGTGGCAGACCCTTAGGACATGTCTAAGGCTAGATGTACTTGCCTTTAAGTCAATTCATAATATAGGGCCAGTACTCAGTGGAGCGCATAGCAGTGGTGTAACTAATGACCTAGGACCTAACTGAACTTCAATGGGGGGGGTCACATACAAAACTGAATCATTGCCCAGTACTCCTGTTGAACAAAGTTTGGTTCTCTGATAAGGAATTCTCAGGCTATTCGCTAAATTAATAGGAATGACAGTTATTTCTGCACCTGTACCTAAAAGAAAATTAACCTCCTTCTGTTGTATGTTGTCTTGTCTACTCTTGTCTATTTTCTGTGTTGGAATTAATCACAAAACATCCCTTAACATCAGAGTCTCTTTCCCAGGTAGTCAGTCTTGCAGATTTTCATTGGACCATGTAAGGTCTAAGGGCAGTGCATTCCTGTGTTCCGATGAAAGTCCATCAAACCAAATACGGACTAGTGGTCCCTTATCCTCTAACACAGTCTCAGGAGTACTAGAAATACCACTGTATGCTGCAGCTGCTTGACAAAATCTCTCTGTATATTCACTTACAGTTTCATCCTTTTCTAGACACAACTACTGTCTAATTTTGGCCCAGTGATATTCTTTAATACTCTCAGAACTCCCTCCCATAGGTTTTCTTTACTGGCATGTTGAAACCTCCAAAGTATCAACAGCTTTTTCAAAATTATTTACATAATTAAACTCAGCTAAATTGATTTCAGCTAAAGACATGTCATAGAGTCGCATTTTCATGGACAATGCTCTCCGGAACTCAGAAAAATTAACTTGTGCTAATGGCAAACTCTGAGCAAGTCTTTCTGTTGCCTCATGGCCTAGCACTTTGATGATTGTTTGGAGCTTGACTACAGGAGGTGCAGAAGGAGTCATTTCCTCTTTTTTTTTTTTTTTTTTTATTTTATTTTTTTATTTGTATAGCACTTTTAACAATGGACGTTGTCACAAAGCAACTTTACAGAAATAAACACTTTTAAATTAAATTAAATCAAAATAAATTGTAAATATGTGAATTTATTCATAATGAGCAAGCCAGAGGTGACGGTGGCAAGGAAAAACTCCCTGAGATGATATGAGGAAGAAACCTTGAGAGGAACCAGACTCAACAGGGAACCCATCCTCATCTGGGTTGTAACAGATAGTGCAATTATAAATAAATCCCTTCTATAACTGTGTACTACATGGACAAATAGTGCAACCAGGAAATTCATTACAGTTTACACATGAAGTCTGCTTTGTTGAACCTATCCACTGTCCACTGTTGGAGACCTGAGTGCAAAAATTCTCGTGGCAACTGCAGCCCAAAAAGCCACCACAGCAATTGCAGTCCCAAGCCATCACAGTACAACTGCCCATATGAACCGCAGTCCAAAGCCATCTCCACAGTTCCAAGCGGCACCATCCCCAGCAATCACCGTGATCTTCAGGCCATCCATGTGGGGCCACCCCCAGAGGCAGGCAAGCTATCTCCACCTGATGAGAACTCCAACCATAAGTAGGGCATCAGGATGGATCAGGCAGATCCAGAGAACAGAAGGGGTCAGGATCACTGGTATCTCAGGAGTAGCATGTGTAGCTTGACAGAGAGAGAGAAGGAGAGAGAGGCAGAGATCGTTAGGTAAGCTTTTGTCCTGCAATGTACTTTGCGTGCAGAGTGCAAGCAGGGTCCGGCAAGACTAGCTGTGACAGCATAACTAAAAGAGAGAGCCAGAAGTTAACACAGATATGAGTTAAGGGACATAAAGCGGCCCACCACTCCACTGTCAACAAACCTTTGCTCAGGTACTAAGGCACGAGGCCATTCAGTGCTTTATAGGTCAATAGTAGTATTTTATAATCAGTACGAAATTTGATTGGGAGCCAATGCAGTGTGGATAAGAAAAGGGTGATGTGGTTCTATCTTCTGGTTCTACTAAGGTAATATCTTCTGGTTCCCTCTCGCTGCTGCATGGTCTAACTAGAGCTTGTTTATGCATCTACTGGAACTTCCAGACAGTAAGGCATTACAATAAACCAACCTAGAGGTGACAAAAGCATGAAGTAATTTTTCTGCGTCACGTAGTGACGTTACATTTCTGAGATGAAAGGAGGCTAGTAATATTATTTACATGAGCTTCAAATAAAAGACTGGAGTCACTAATCACACCAAGGTCTTACTGCTGCACATGATGAAACAGAAAGACCATCCAGAGTTATTGTGTACTCAGAAAGCTTACTTCTAGCATGTGGTTACATGTTTTCCTAGTACAAGTACTTCTGTCTTGTCAGAATTAAGTAAAAGAAAGTTAATCAGGATCCAGTGTCTAATGTCCTTTACACATTCCTCAACTTTATTAAGCTGGTGTCTGTCATTTGGCTTTGCTGAAACATACAACTGTGTGTCATCAGCATAACAGTGGAAGCTAATAACATGTTTACGCATAATTTTGCCCAGAGGTAGCATATAAAAGAGCAGTGGGCCTGAAACAGAACCTTGCAGAACACCATACTTTACCTTTGTTATGCGTAGAGAAGTCACCATTTACATCTACAAACTTACATCCATTCCGTTAATGCCCACAACATTTTCTATTCTATCAAGGAGAATAGCATGAACAGTGGTATCAAAAGCTGCACTAAGGTCAAGCAACACAAGCAAGGAGACACAACCCTGATCAGAGGCCAGTGGTAGGTCATTTGCCACTTTAACCAGCGCTGTCTCTGTGCTATGATGAGGCCTATATCCTGACTCATACATTGCATGAATGTTATTCCTATGTAGGTGTGAGCATAACTGCTGTGCTACAACCTTTTCTAAGATCTTGGAGATAAAGGGGAGGTTTGATATTGGCCTGTAGTCGGACGGTTGAAAGGGGTTGAGGTCAAGTTTTTTAATCACTGATTTGATCACTGCTAGGTTTATGTACATAGCCAGTGCTAAGGGAAGAATTGATTATTTTTTAGAAGAGGTTCGATTGCTTCTGAAATTATCTGTTTGAAGAAACACGTAGGTAAGGGATCTAGTATACATGCTGATGATTTATTAGTGAAATTAGTTTGGTCTCTTGAAGTGGAGTAAAACATTCTAATCGTTGATCTGATATCATTATATTATCTACAGGGTTAGTTATAAAACTCTGGTTTTAAATTAATAGTCTGAATTTTTTGCCTGATCAATTTTACCATTGATAAAATTCATAAAGTCCTCACTGCTTTATAATGATTGTGTGCATTTTTCTATTCTGGTCTTATTCCTAGTTCATTTTGCTACAGTATTAAATAAGAATCTAGGATTATTTTTGTTATCTTCAATTAGGGTGGAGAGAGATGTTGATTTAGCTTTTCTATAGCTCAGAAGGCTCTCCTTCCATGCTATTTGAAATACTACCAATTTAGTTTGATGCCATTTATGTTTTAATTTTCGAGTAGTCTGCTTTTAAGGTTCATGTGTGATCATTATACCAGGGAACTAGCTTTTTCTCTCTAATTATTTTTCTTTTAAGTGGAGCTACCTTATCTAGCGTGTAGCGGAACCTTGATTCTAAGCAACCAGTTGCCTGGTCAAATTTTATAGGATCAGACGGTGATCCAATCATGGTTGGTAACTCTGGGAGATTACCAATAAAACTCTGTGCAGTTGCTGAAGTGAATATACGTTTGACATGGTTGTGTGGCAAAGTGCATATATTAAGACACATTTTAAATGAGATAATGATCTGAGATAGCTTGAGACTGCTTAAATGTGACTATATTTTCTATATTTAATACGAATGTTAGTATTAAATCATGAGTGGGTCCTATTAGGTTCTGATTAACCCCTTCTGCATCTAGAATGGACACAACCACTGTTCTCAGAGGGTCTTCTGGGTTATCAAAATGAATATTAAATTCTCCAACAATTAATGCTTTGTCTAAAGAAACAAACAGGTTAGAGATGAAATCTGCAAATTCACAAACCAATTCAGAATATGGCCCTGAGGGTATGTAAATAATAATTAGCGGCATTGTCTGGGTAGACTTACTTTTTGTGGCTATGTATGTTATGTTGGTATATAGAACTTCAATCGTGTTGAATTTATGACTAGGTTTTTGTGTGATGCGTAGATTATCATTATAACTGCGACACCTCCTCCTCTGCAAGTTAGATGGGGCTTCTATATATAACTGTATCCGGGAGGACTAACTTCATTTAATGCTACATACTCATTTGGTTTAATCTATGTTTCTGTTAAACACAGTACATTAAACTCCTGATCAGTAATAGTTTCATTAACAATAAGTGCTTTAGATGTAAGAGATCTAATATTTAACAGTCCTAGCTTCAGATCAAAGGTGCTGGCTGTGTATTTGGTATGATTTAATTTTATGTTAATTAGGTTACTAAAACTTTCTGAGTATTTCTACATTTTTGTTTAGTGAAGTGACTTGTGGCCAAGTATGGTGACCCATACTCAGAACACACACACACACAGAGCAGTGGGCAGCCTTTTTTTTTTTTTTGCTGCGGCGCCCGGGGAACAGTTGGGGGTTCGGTGCCTTGCTCAAGGGTCTCACCTCAGTCGTGGTATTGAGGGTGGGAGAGAGCGCTGGTCATTCACTCCCCCCCACCTACAATCCCTGCCGGACCCGAGACTCAAACCCGCAACCTTCAGGTTCACCTTTGGGTTGCAAGTCCGACTCTCTATCCATTAGGCCACGACTGTTTAGCTCGGGAAACAGACACAGTCTCAGTGTGCTGGAACCTGAGTGATGACTCAGTGCAGCTAGCAGATGGTCGGTTTAGCCTGCTCAACCTCCAGCAGTTCAGCGACCATAACCTGCAGTAAACTATATCGCCACGCCACATTGGGATGGGGCCAGAGCATACTGCAGCATCAGACATCGCCTTTGCTAATTTACACACCTCTAAAATATTACTCTTAGTAACCTCTTACTGACGAAGGCATATATCATTAACTCCTACATGAATAACTATCTTTGAAAACCTATTCTTGCCTAAGACCCTAAGATTACCTGCTATGTCCTGCTTCCTGGCTCCCAGTATACACCTAACTAGTGCTGCTGGTGCCCCTGAAGGCCTAGCTAATTTCACATGCCTTAAGATAGAGTCTCCTATAACCAGAGCTCTTTCAGGTTTCTCAGGTTTTCTCTGCTTCACTGAGGAGAGCAAACCTGTTAGACACGTGAAGCAGAGAGGAGTGGTTCTCCTGTGGGCGAGCCTTAGCTTTGACTTTGCAATTATGACGCCGAGTCATCACCCGTTCCACTGTGAGGACTCTAATTCCGGAGTTGGGGGATTGCTGTCTTTGCTTAAGGCACCTGGACTTTCCCCTACAGAAACTACGCTGCTCTTATTCTCACTAACCCTCTGGATGCACACCTCTAATGCTGCAGTCTTCCCCATCAGAGAGCTAACTAACATACACGTGGCACAACTAAAGCTATTACTAATTATTTTGCACTGCAGTCATCAAGTCTAACTAATGGAGACATACATTGTAATTTTATAGGCATTCAGTGGGCCATCCTTAGAGGTGTTACAAAGGAAGTGAGAAGCTACAGGAGCCTGCAGAGAGTTTCAACAGGCCAAGTAACATATCTATATCCATACCTAGGGTACTGCATTCACATTTGGCTCAGACAGTGAGAAACAGGCAAAAGAAACAGGCAGACCCATTCAACTGTAAAGTCTCAGTCTGACCTAACCATTCAACAGATGCTATCTTGAATGCCCATAAGCAATGTATATCACTCTGATGTTTCCTATGATGGTACGGGATAAACAGAGGATCAATGGGGTTGAAGTCAGGGCGCTGTGCAGGCCATTCAAGTTCTTCCACTCCAGCCTTATCACACAATGTCTTCATGAACCTCACTTTGTTCACAGGGGCATTGTCATGTTGGAACACATTTCTGCTTGGCCCCTTAGTTCCAGTGAAGGGAAATTGTAATGTTACAGCATACAAAGACATCTGATACAATTGTGTACTCCCAACTTTGTGGCAACACTTTAGGTAAGGCCCACATATGGTTGTGATGATCAGGTCTCCACAAACTTTTGGCCATGTTGTGTACGATGTGATTGCTGTCATCACGAGAATAACGTGTTCTATCAGAAATTATTCCATAATTTCATGCAAGCGCATGAGCAAACAAACTACATCGTTGGCATTATTTGATCAAATCTGTTTTTTGTAGATACTTTGATGGAATATGAATTTTTGAAAACAAAAAAATTGTTCTAGTAACATAAATACATTTAAAATGATCAAATATGTTGTAAAGAATGTGGAGGGAGGCA
Organism: Pangasianodon hypophthalmus; assembly: GCF_027358585.1. Taxonomy (NCBI): domain Eukaryota; kingdom Metazoa; phylum Chordata; class Actinopteri; order Siluriformes; family Pangasiidae; genus Pangasianodon; species Pangasianodon hypophthalmus. Next base: position 13,623,536 of record NC_069734.1, read on the forward strand.
GCTAGGAGGCAAGCTCATTTTGGGACATTTTACAAATGGTTGCACAAAGCAGTCTGAAATTGCATTTGCAAAAAATAAATCTTTACTAAAAAAACATCAAGTGGAGATGAAAGAACTGATGCTTTCTGAGTATAAACTTTTAATGTTTAACCTAATTAGAAACTGGAAACGAGTGTCTGAAAATGGAGGGAGTCTGTAAAAATGTCTGTAATTCCTAAACGATTAATGCAAAATTTTTTGTTAAACTCCTTGAATTAAAGCTGAAAGTCTACACTTGAATTACATCTTGATTGCTTCATTTCAAATCCATAGTGGTGGTGTACAGAGGCAAAATTATGAAAATTGTGTCACTGTCCAAATACTTATGGCCCTGACTGTGTGTTATTATTATTATTATTATTATTATTATTATTATTATTATTATTATACCTCATATCTTGTTTTTGTCTACTTTTTCAGGCCCTAACCACTACCATGTTACAGTTCTGCTTTGTTGTTATTCCAATGATGCTGTCACTCAGCATCTTCAATGTCATCACAGACAGCATGCTAACAAAGTGTGTCCCAGCATCAGACACAGGTAACAGAAACACACCAAATGTGCAGAAAAGTTTTATACTTATTAATAGTCACTTACACATGCCAAGACTTTATACCACAGATGCTTTTAAATTATATATTCTGACCAGTATTTTATGTCTGTTTAGTGTGCATCTGATTCATGTATATGTGGGTGTTTGTAGGGACCATGCTAGGTTTGTGTGCATCTGTGCTGCCTCTGGTGCGCACAATCGGGCCAACCATTGGAGGTTTCCTTTATGAGACATATGGTGTGGCATCATTTGGATACATTCAGTTTACTGTCAGCGCTACAACCTTTAGCCTGCTGTTCATGTCAAGCACAAGGAGGAACACAACCCACTACAGATGAACCCTGGCTATATTTAAGTACATGTGCAAATTTCCTTTGCACTTCAAGTGTAACTGATACATTTATTACTGTTGATGTTAAAACTGTTGATTAATCTACCATGTACTTACTATTTGGTGGGACATCATTTTTAGCTCCAACTTAATATTTTATTATATAGTTTATGAAAATTATGTGACAATGAAAAGAATACATTTTTGTAAATGTTAAGCATGCAAATGATAAGCATGAATAAATTATACAGAATCTGGTACTGCTATGGTTTTTTATATTTTTCACTGACCATTAGGGGAATCATTTCTACATGTTATTTCTATTTATAAATTAATTTTCCTTATTAGTGGTTAGGCATAGGTTGCTCAACTGAATGTTACAAGCCTATGATTGGTGGTATTGCCTATAAGAATATTACTCTAATGAGTGCAGGGAATGTTAATTTATTTAAAATCTGGCAAAGGTAGCATTTGCTACATTGTAGAAAATGTTGTTTAGCCTAAATTCATTGCTTCTGAAAGTTTTGAAATGTTCATAAATGTTGCCAAATTAATGAATAACTTCATTAACATCAGCAATTTACTTACTAGCCCCATGTCACCATTCACACTGCATGCGAAATAATACAACCATGCCATCTAGTCCTCAAATACCTCTAACCAATAGCTTTGCTGGATCTGAATTTCCTGTCACTATGGTGAAGAATTATTCTCTTGTAATATAACATGGATGAGTTCAGCACAGAGGGAGGATCGGGAGTGCAGTGTGCTTTGTTTCACTGAGACATGGCTGCACAAGAATATTCTGGACTCGAATGCTTCCATTCCTGGCTTTCAGACAGCGAGGATGGACACAGATGCTAGACTGAGTGGTAAGAAGAAAGGTGGAGGTGTTGCACTGTTTGTTCACAACAGGCGGTGTAATCGGGATGTTACTGTGAAGGAGTCAGACTGTTGTTCAAACTTTGAACTGTTGGCTGTTGGTTTACATCCATATTATCTGCCAAAGGAATTCACAGTCCTCATTGTGGGTGTTGTTTGATTCCCACCAGCAGCTGACGCAGAAGCAGCATGTGACGTCATACTCTTGGCTATCACTAGACTCCAAACTCGGCATCCGAACTTTTTCATTGTCATTTCTGGGGATTTTAAATGTGTCATTCTTCACCAATTTACCAAAGTTCCACCAATTTGTCAACTGTGTTACCAGAGAGAATAGAACACAAATGTGAAGTGCGCATACACTTCATCTGCTCTGCCCCTACTGGAAATGTCTGACCACAACTTGCTTCTGATGACACCCACATAACAGCCTGTTGCCCTCAGGCAGCCTGTGACAAAGAAGACCATAAGCAGATGGTTACAAGAGGCATAGGAGGCTCTGCAAGTCTTTTTTGAGACCACATACTGGCAGGTGTTATGTGAAGCAGCTGTGAAAGACATTGATGTAGTCCATCATGTGATCAATTTCTGCAAGTACACTATAGTTCCTGTCAGGAGGGTATGTTGTTTTCCTAAAAAACCCTGGAACACCAAGGAACTGGAGGAACTACCGAACAAAAAGAACCAGGCTTTCAGGCAGAAGGACAGAGTGCTCATCTCAGAACCATTCAGAACCCCCCCCCCCCACCACCACCACTACCTTCAGAGGACTCACACCCCTACCCTCCCCAGTTACCTCCCTTCACCCAACAGCTGAAGGAGAAGGAGAAGCTGAAACTTGGGAAAGCTGCAGGGCCTGACAGAATCAGTCCCAGAGTACTAAAGATTTGTGCCAACCAGCTGTGTGGGATCCTCCAGCACCTCTTCAACCTGAGCCTTCATCAGGAGAAGGTGCCAGAGCTATGGAAACATTTTGCCTGGTTCCTGTTCCGAAGAAGACAACTCCCTCCTCCCTGAACAACTACAGACCAGTAGCCCTCACATCACACATCATGAAGGTCCTGGAGTGACTAGTGCTGTTCCATCTCAGACCTCAGGTCAGCTCTTTTCTGGACCCCCTGCAGTTTGCCTACCAGCCACAGGTAGGCATGGATAATGCAGTCATATAACTACTACAAAAAGCCCACTCCCATCTGGACAACACCACCACAGTGAGAATCACTTTCTTTGATTTCTTAAGTGCATTTAACACCATCCACCCTCCCCTGCTGAGAGAGAAAATGAGAAGAATGCAGGTGGAAACGTCCATGATGGATCACAGACTACCTGTTGGACAGGCCCCAGTTTGTGCAGCCGGAAACCTGCCTGTCTGAAACCCTACTGAGCAGCACTGGAGCACCACAGGGAACTCTGCAGCCTCTTCCTCTTCACCCTGTACGCCACAGACTTTAAGTACAGGTCGGATCTCTACCACCTTCAGAGATTTTCTGATGATTCTGTGGTGGTCAGATGCATCAGGAATGGACAGGAAGAGGAGTACAGGGACCTGGTCAACAATTTCAGTGGAGTGGCGCGGAAAGAACCATCTTCTCCTCAAAGTGGCCTAGACCAAGGAGATGGTGGTGGACTTCAGGAGGAAGAGGACCACAACCAGCCCCATTACCATCGTGGGTCAAGACGGTCAGCTTGTTGACCCTTACAGATACATTGGTGTCAATCTTAACAGCAAGCTGGACTGGAAGGTCAACTCAGAGGCTGTGTTCAGGAAGGGGATGAGCAGACTCTACTTTCTGAGGAAGCTCTGGTCCAGTCTGTGGTAGCCAATGCAGTGTTCTTTGCAGCAGTATGCTGGGGAGGCAGCATCAGAGCTGGAGATGCAAAAAAGTCAACAAACTGATCAAGAAGGCTGGCTTGGTTTTGGGCTGCTCTCTGGACAGTTTTGAGGTGGTGGTGGAAAAGAGGACACTCAATAAACTCACAGCCATTCTGGAAATTAAAGAGCATCCCCTCAATGACCTACAGGTTACACAGCAGAGCTCCTTTAGTAGGACACTCATTCAGCTCCACTGTAGAAAGGAACAGTAGATAAGTTTGTTTGTACCAGCAGCAACCATGCTGTACAACAGCTCATCACTGTGGTGGGGACCTTATTGTCTTAAGATAAGATCATTGGATGACAGTTGAACTTTACTACTATCCACTATTCATAACCAATATGCACTGCCACTTCTATTCTTTTTTTCTTTGTTTTCTCATATTCACTCTATATTGTATATATCATATGAATCAATATTGTATATCCCTATTCATTTTATCGCTGTTTACAATGTTTACACTGTTGAAAATGTTTGCATTTCATTGCCACTTTAATTCCAAATACAAATCTGCTGCTTATATCCTCAAATATCTACATTATCCTCCACTACCATATTGCAGTATTAGACTGTATTCTTTTTTATATATTTAATTAAAATCAATTCAGTTTTATTTGTATAGGGCTTTTAACAATGGACATTCTCACAAAGCAGCTTTACAGAAATAAATACTTTCAGGATATAAATTGTAAATATGTGAATTTACCCCTAATGAGCAAGCCAGAGGCGACGGTGGCAAGGAAAATCTCCCTGAGATGATATGAGGAAGAACCCTTGAGAGGAACCAGACTCAGAAGGGAACCCATCCTCATCTGGGTGACAATGGAATTGTAATGCAATTATAAAATGAATCCCTTCTATAACTGTGTACTACATGGACAAATAGTGCAATTGTGTAACCAGGAAATTCATTACAGTTTTCACATGAAGTTTTCACATGCAGTCCCAAGCCATCACAGTACAACTGCCCGTATGAACCGCAGTCCAAGGCCATCTCCACAGTCCCCAAGTGGCACCATCCCCAGCAATCCCCGTCCATGTGGGGCCACCCCCAGCAGCAGGCAAACTATCTCCACCTGATGAGAACTCCAACCAGAAGTAGGGCATCAGGATAGATCAGCAGAAGGGGTCAGAATCACTGATATCTCAGGAGTAGCATGTGTAGTTCGACAGAGAGAGAGAAGGAGAGAGAGGGAGAGATTGTTAGGTATACTTTTTTCCCATACTGGTTAAGGACAATGTATTTAACTAAAAGGGACCGCTTAAGTAAAAGGGAAAGCCAGAAAGTAACCCAGACATGAGGGCGCCCTGGGACGTGAAGCGGCCAGCCACTCCACAGTCAACAAACCTGTGTGAATGTGTGAGCAGTACCACTATTTGAGGTACCAACAAATAGCCTGCACCTTTTGATCTAAGTAGGCGTGTCGGCTCATAATAGACCAAAGGTTCACTTAGGTACAGAGGTGTGAGAACATTCAGTGCTTTATAGGTCAATAGTAGTATTTTATAATCAATGCGAAAATTGATTGGGAGCCAATGCAGTTTGGATAAGATGGGGTAATGTGGTCATATGTTCTGGTTCTAGTAAGGACACTCACTGCTGCATTCTGGACTAACTGGAGCTTGTTTATGCACCTTCTAGAACATCCAGACAGTAAAATGTTACAATCATCAGAGGTAACAAAAGCATGAATTATTTTTTCTGCACCATGTAGTGACATTATATTCCTTATCTTAGCAATATTTCTGAGATGAAAGAAGGCGATCCTAGTAATATTATATACATGAGCTTCAAATGAAAGACTGGAGTCAATAATCACACCAAGGTCTTTTACTGCTGTACATGATGAAACAGAAAGGCATCTGCCTATTCTGAAATGGTGGAACCATGTTTACGAATAATTTTACCCAGAGCTAGCATATATAAAGAAAAGAGCAGTGGGCCTTAACAGAACCTTGCAGAAACTTTACCTTGGTATGCATAGAGAAGTCACCATTTGCATCTACAAACTGATAACAATCAGTCAAATTAGACCTGAGCCAGCAGAGGGCCATTTCCTTAATGCCCACAACATTTTCTAGTCTGTCAAGGAGAATAGCATGATCAATGGTACCAAAAGCTGCACTAAGGTCAAGCGACACAAGCAAGGAGACACAACCCTGATCAGAGGCCAGTAGTAGGTCATTTACCACTTTATCCAGCGCTGTCTCTGTGCTATGATGAGGCCTAAATCCTGACTGGTACATTTCATAAATGTTCTTCCTATGTAGGTAAGAGCATAACTGCTGTCGTACAACCTTTCCAAGGATCTTGGAGATAAAGGGGAGGTTTGATATTGGCCTATAGTTGGAGAGCTGACAGCGGTTGAGGTCAGGTTTTTTATATACAGGCGTTTGATAACTGCCAGTGTAAAAGATTTAGGTACATAGCCAGTGTTAAGGGAAAAATTGATGATTTTTAGAAGAGGTTCAGTTGCTTCTGGAATTATCTGTTTGAAGAAAAATGTAGGTAAGAGATCTACTATTCAAGTTGATGATTTCGATGGGTGAAATTAGTTCAGTCTCTCAAAGGGGAGTAAAACATTCTAATCGTTCATCTGATATTGTTATTATCCACAGGGTTAGTTATAAAACTGTGGCTTTAAATTAATAGTCTGAATTATTTTTGCCTGATATTCAGTTTTGCCATTGAAAAAATCCACAAAGTCTCTGTGCTACCGTAATATGTGAATTCTTCTCTTGGATGAATAAAGTTATCCATCTATCTATCTATCTATCCATCCATCCATCCATCCATCGGTTCCAGTATTTCTTTTATTAATGAAACCACAAATGGCAATCCCCTCTTTAAACAATTTCATTCATCTAAGACAGTGACTGGCTAAAGTCTGGACACTTTAGGCTGGGTACTCAAGTCATAAGAATGGGTATGCAAGTGATAAGAAATGTAAATCAACATATCATATTAGGATTTCAGTAATATTATGCCATACAGTGCCTTGCAAAAGTATTGATACCCACTGAACTTTTCCACATTTTGCCAGGTTACAACCACAAAGAAAAATGTATTTTATTGGGATTTTATGTGATAGACCAACACAAAGTGGCACATAATTGTGAAGTGGAAAGAAAATGATAAATTTTTAAATGAAAAAAAAAATTTTTTTACAAATAAATATCTGAAAAGTGTGGCGTGCATTTGTACTCAGCCCAATACTTTGTAGAACCACCTTCGCTGCAATTACAGCTGCAGGTCTTTTGGGGTATGTCTCTACCAGCTTTGCACATCTAGAGAGTGAACTTTTTGCCCATTCTTCTTTGCAAAATAGCTCAAGCTCAGTCAGATTGGATGGAGAGCGTCTGTGAACAGCAATTTTCAAGTCTCGCCACAGATTCTCAATTGGATTTAGGTCTGGATTTTGACTGGGCCATTCTAACACATGAATATGCTTTGATCTAAACCATTCCATTGTAGCTCTGGCTGTATGTTTAGGGTCGTTGTCCTGCTGGAAGGTGAACCTCTGCCCCAGTCTCAAGTCTTTTGCAGACTCTGACAGGTTTTCATCTAAGATTGCCCTGTATTTGTCTCCATCCATCTTCCCATCAACTCTGACCAGCTTCCCTGTTCCTGCTGAAGAAAAGCATCCCCACCACGATGTTTCACGGTGGGGATGGTGTGTTCAGGGTGATGTGCAGTGTTAGGCTTCCGCCACACATAGCATTTGGCATTTAGGCCAAAAAGTTCAATTTTGGTCTCATCTGACCAGAGCACCTTCTTCCACATATTTGCTGTGTCCCCCACATGGCTTGTCGCAAACTGCAAATGGGACTTCTTATGGCTTTCTTTCAATAATGGCTTTCTTCTTGCCACTCTTCCATAAAGGCCAGATTTGTGGAGTGCACGACTAATAGTTGTCCTGTGGACAGATTCTCCCACCTGAGCTGTGGATCTCTGCAGCTCCTCCAGAGTTACCATGGGCCTCTTGGCTGCTTCTCTGATTAATGCTCTCCTTGCCCGGCCTGTCAGTTTAGGTGGACGGCCATGACTTGGTAGGTTTGCAGTTGTGCCATACTCTTTCCATTTTTGGATGATGGCTTGTACAGTGCTTCGTGAGATGTTCAAGGCTTGGGATATTGTTTTATAACCTAACCCTGCTTTAATCTTCTCCACAACTTTATCCCTGACCTGTCTGGTGTGTTCCTTGGTCTTCATGATGCTGTTTGTTCACTAATGTTCTCTAACAAACCTCTGAGGGCTTCACAGAACAGCTGTATTTATACTGAGATTAAATTACACACAGGTGGACCCTAATTACTAATTAGGTGACTTCTGAAGGAAATTGGTTCCACTAGATTTTAGTTAGGGGTATCAGAGTAAAGGGGGCTGAACACAAATACAAGCCACACTTTTCAGATATTTATTTGCAAAAAAAAATTTGGAAACCATTTATCATTTTCCTTCCACTTCACAATTATGTCACTTTGTGTTGGTCTATCATATAAAATCCCAATAAAATAAATTTTTCTTTGAGGTTGTAACGTGACAAAATGTGGAAAAGTTCAGTGGGTATGAATACTTTTGCAAGGCACTGTATTAGGTCTGGGTAAAGGTCCTAGCCCTACTAGACCTAGTTAGACACAAAATTAACATTAATTGTGCTGGCCCTGTGAGAAATCACACTCTTATCACTTCCCTACAAATGCATATAGTGATTCAGTCACGTGGATAATATGCTTGAAAAAGGTATTTTTGAACCCAGTCACATGCCATGGGCTGTGCCATTTGTCATGGTGCAGGAAAAGGATGGCACCTGGTGTTTCTGTGTCAGATACAAGGGCTTGAAGGCTGTCACAAGTTGCACATCCTTTGCCCAGGACAGATGACAAAAACTGCTGGCACTTAGCAGTTCATCCGTGCTCAGTATGATGAATTTGTCATCTGGATGCTGGCAGGTGCTGCTTGATGGATAGGACAAGGCAAAGACAGCATTCACCACTTGTACCAATTTCATGTAATGATGATGGGGCTGGTAAATGCCCCTCCAGTGTTCCAACATCTAATGCACTATCCGTTATCACCCAGATGAGGATGAGTTCCCTTTTGAGCCTGGTTCCTTTCAAGGTTTCTTCCTCATATTGTCTCCGGGAGTTTTTCCTTGCCACCATCGCCTCTGGCTTGCTCATTAGGGGTAAATTCACATATTTACAATTTATTTTGATTTAATTTAATTTGAATGTATTTATACCTGTAAAGCTGCTTTATGACAATGGCCATTGTTAAAAACTCTATACAAATAAAATTGAATCGATGCAGATGGTGTTACAGGGTCTTTCTTGGAAAACATGCCTTGTATATTTAGACAATATTGTTGTCTTTTGAAGACTTTGATGACGTCACTCTCTCCAAGATCATCACCACACATTCCAACCAGAAGCCGTGGATGACTGCAGAGGTGCGTGGGCTACTGAAGACCCGAGACTCCACCTTCAGAGCAGGCGACAAGGTGGCCCTAAGAACAGCGAGGTCCAAACTGTCCCGGGCCATCAGAGAGGCAAAGCGCACACACGCACAGAGAATCCACAACCGCTTCAAGACCAGTAGAGACACGCGGCGCATGTGGCAGGGCATCCAAGCCATCACCAACTACAGGACAACATCACCTGCCTATTGTACTCTTGTACTCTTTGCACTATTCTCACTGGATTCACTTTCAGTAGAACTGTGTACTGGTCGGCGCTGCACTGGGACTGATTATGCCCTTTGTCTATCTCAGTAGTCATTGTACTGTCTTGTGCTGTCTGCACTTGTGCACTTTATGTATAAATTTATGTAGTCCCTTGTAGTTCTGTGTTGGTCTGTGTTTGTCTTATGTAGCACCTTGGTCCTGGAGAAACGTTGTTTCGTTTCACTATGTGCTAACTAGCTGTATATGGTTGAAATGACAATAAACTCCACTTGACTTGAAATGCTGATATCAACTCCAGACCTTTTATCTGCTTCATTTGTCTTGAAGTAATGAGGGAATGGACCGCCCCTGGTCAATTAACTTCTTGTCAGTCAATTGTCCAAATACCTTCGAGCCCCTGAAAATGGAAGTCCTTTGCTTAAAATGGCTGTAATTCCTAAATGGTAAATGCCATATTTTTGTGGAACCTCCTAAAATAAAGCTGAAAGTATACACTACACTTCTATCACATCTTGATTGTTTTATTTCAAATCCATTGTGGTGGTGTATAAAGGCAAAATCACAAAAACTCTGTCATTGTCCAAATACTTCTGGACCTGACTGTATGTATCTATCAGTCACAGAACGATAAAAAAGATGCTTTAATTTTTTTTTATTGGAGTTGCTCCGTTGTATGATACTGGGAGTGTGCTGTCCTGCAGATTGCTTAAATTGGCCAGTATAATTACTACAGCCATTAACAAGCCTCTCAATTTATATTTGCATAGGCCACACCATCATGATTTTAGTTTACTGTCAATAAATCAATTATAGATAAATGTGAACATATTGCCATGTATGATACAAACAAGACATGCAGGAGAAAAACTGATATATAAAGTTTTATTATAGAAGAGACAATTTATTAAAGACACCAGTCTCAGAAACTCACAGCATGGGTAGGTCTGACCTGATATTTTCAGGAGGTGTTTTTCATCAGTTTCTGTCTCTACTTATTATGTATAAGATTTTTTAATGGACCACACTTTCTGTTCTGTTTAGGTTTATGTGACACTGCCCCATAGTGGGCACATTCATGTTACGTGCACGTATGAAGGCAGAGTTCTATGTGAGTGTATGCATATGCTCCGCAGACACATGGATGTAGATGTATAACTCAGCCCTTAGACAGATGATACAGAGGAGGACAAAGGCGACCCCTCACCCTGCCCCATACCTGTGGGATTTCATTTGATCTTTTGCCTCTAAAGCCCTGTGTCCCTCTCTCTATTTCTTTCTCTATTCTCTCTATTTCCTGAGTGTAATCTGAGCACTGAGATCCACATTTATGCATGCAGCCACACAGAGCACCCACACATCAGGTAGTGGTTCCTAGTGAAGTTTAGCAAATGTGTGTGTGTGTGTATGCTTTGACCTCTACCACATCCACAGAGAATCTCTTCATCCTATGCATCATCAACCATTCTGTGCCACTGAACACAAGCTATTGAATGAAGACTGAATGAACAGAACAGTCTCTTTTTTTTTTCTTCTAGATCTGAACTTCTGAATCACTTGTGAACTTTTCTGTTTTATTATCAAAGTTAATGATATTATCAATGTTTCAGTTGTTAGAGCAACAGTGCTTAAATTTAAGCTAGGCTTCCCAGGTTTTCAGTGAATATGTATCGAAATGAACAACAATATAGGGAACATAGTATAAACATTGTAACATTTAAAATTGTATTATACCAGCATTATACTAAACAGATCTGAGTAATAAAAAAAGATAAAAACTAAGATAAAACACTGCTCATAAACCATCTGAATTTACAAATAAACATTCACTAAGCTGACTGTGGCACCCACAGTTACACTGGAAATGATTTAAAAAAAAAAAAAAAAACCTTCAGGACCTGGGCAGTTAGGTGCTAATAAAAGCTTAAAAGAGTACAGCAGCGAGAAAGGTTCTATGAGGAAAAAAAATAAACTTTCTTTTTCCTTTCCCGATTTTCTCCCTAATTATTTTTGGCCAATTCCCACCCACTAGGTCTCCCCTATCATACCAGAGCTACCAATGTGATACCAGTAGGATAGATTAGAATTTACCACAGTAAAATACATGCTGAGTTTATGCGCTTTCGTCCTGCCTCATCTCACCGCACGTTACAGAAGTCTTTGCTGCTGAAGGACGCAGTGTGATACACGAGACTAAGCAGAAAGGGACGGATTGTAGCTTTTAAGCAATGTGATGAACGGACGGCTCTCAGCACTACTAAAGCCATCTCTCAGGACAGGAATGTCGAGTTCAGTCCGGTAAGCCGCTCCCTTGTGCCACATGTTATGCTTGTTTCACCAGTCATCTTGTCTGGCTATGCGGTGTCCGCTAAGAGGCCTACTCCACCTCGCCTGACTCCACAGAAGACGTTGCTGTTTTGCCTGTAGGCTCCATTGAGGGCCTCGTCGCCGCTTTGCATCTTGGCTCCGCTGAGGACATCGCTCCATCTCCCTGCGCCACTGAAGCATCGCACCGCCTCCCTGCGCGACTGACATGAATTACCCTCTCAGAATGCGCTGCGGCTCTTATATTCATTTTTTTTTTAAATCATTTGTTATGCTGTTACTGCAGTGAAATAATTAGAAAATGTTACCATTTGGTGGTGTTTTTGTTTGATTTTACTTAATCTGTTCATACTGAATTTTAGAAAAGATTGTTTATGAATTTGGAAAATAGGCTTAGCCTATTTTCTAAACCCTATTGTTGTTATTGCTCTTAGAAATAAATGATAGAATGTTACTCAGGCCAACATCTTAATATGTAGTCAATTTACTTAGTCTACATACAATATTAGATATGCTGATGAATAATTTGGAGATTTTTCCAAATCCTGTTATTGAAATTTGTTTTACTGACATGAATAAATACGCTAAAATTAACAATAATTATGTTTATCTAGCTATTTTACGTGATAGTTTCACAACGGTTATCATTTTAATTTGTGCCTTTTGTGCGTTTGCTTTTTTGTTTAATAAATGTCAAAAGTACTTTGTCCATTGTTTTATAGGTTACGGCTCTATTGTTCAGTTGTCCAATTCACGTATTTAACTTATGTAGCCTAATTTAGAAATTACTTATCTCTGGGTTTAGATTAGACTTGGTCCGCTGACCTATATAGTGGCGTAAGGACTGTAAAGATTAGAATCTGTGTTGGACTGAATACATTATGCTAATGAGCGCGAGGCTCGAGCCTCCAGGTGAGCAGCTGGGAAGCTACCGGAAACAGAAGGAGGAACAGAAGCAGGCGTGAGCAGAACTCTGCTATCTCTGAAAAAATGAGTCGGTAGTTCTGTAGAATCAGTTGGGGACCGCAAGGGAAGAGTTTGATTCCACCTAAGTGGTATATGTGAGTTACGAATGGATCCTAAATCAAACCTAATCCAGAAGGGATTGTTTTACTGTTTATTGGTCTGTGTTTGTTTGATACATCAAGGTAAGAATCAATCTACTGGTAATCTATTGTACTTTTAAACTTTCTTTAGACTGGGTGCTAAATAATGCTAAACGTAGAATGGAGCACATTGGAGTTGAGAGTCTGCCTGTCTGCGGAGATGCTGCAGTTAATTATGCCATATTTCACCTAAAAACCGACTTTAAATTTAGGTGATATCCACTAATATCGCAATCTCTTTTCAGTGCGTATTTTGTGGGCCGTTGAAAGAGTGAATTTAACTCACCAGCATGATCTTGAAAAGTAAGTTTTATCGTCGCTCTTAGTATATTGTTTAATATAGTAACCAGACATAGTAACTGTATAATAAACCAGTCGGCGTCTTCTAATGCTGTTAGGCAATCATTTGCCAACTATGTTCTAGTTTGTTTTCTAGTTTTCTTAAATGCATAGACAATAGGCTAAGCTATATATTTATCAGGCCGAAGTGCTGATTACCTGTAAGGAACAAACCCTGCCTTGTTCTCTCTCTCTCTCTCTCTCTCTCTCTGTCTGTGTGTGTGTGTGTGTGTGTGTGTGTGTGTGACCAGCGGGAGCAGTGGGATAATGCTGGCGAAATGGGAGACCCGTTCTCAAGCCGAGCAGGTAGGAGAGCTATGCTGAGGCGGTGAAGCATTGCACTCAGTGCGCTCCGACACCCCGGGTCTGCACACCTGGGCTAAATGCAGTCGCATAAGGTTAAATGCATATTATTACAGGACGGAAGAAGGTACTTTGGCACACGATTTTATTGGTGCATATATTTAAGTAAAATAAACTTATTATAAAAGCTAATACAATATATCATCCCGTATTGAATTACAAAAAAAAAAAAAAAAAAAAAAATTTGTAACACTCTTTTAACACAGAGACGACGTCTTATAAAGGAGACAATAAGCTGAATATCGGTGTTATCTGTTAGACTCTTTAACAGAAGGATTTCTCATGAGTGCTTAAAACTTATTAAAGGGTTATATAGGTAATTGGAGCCCACTCGGACAGGGAAATTCCGTGTGCTCTACTCACCCTTAAAGGGCTCCCCGAGAAGGAAAAAACTAAGACCCTTTTTCCCCAAAACGGTAGGCGTCCAGTGATGTGCCTAGCAAAAAAATTGTAGGGTAGATTTTTGTAGAGCTTTCTGCTCTTAGCAGTTACATCGCAGTTATCAAGCTCCGTTGTCTAGATGCGGTAGACGCCTCACATTCAGTCGCTTTGCCACTAATCGTTAAGTGGTGTAAATGTTTGTAGTAAAGAAAATATTGACAACCAACAGTAACCTGTTGGGCTAGCTATTCTTTTCTTTGATATAAGAAACTAGCAGCTCTAAACTCTTTTTCTAATTCGTTTTCTGGGGAGGATAAAGGGCGTCATTGCGAGGGCACAACAGTCTGGTTTCAGGTGTCTCCGAGGTCAGTAGAGGCGGAGCTGTTCTCTGTGAGCCCTATTCTCTCTCTCTCTCTCTCTCTCTCTTTGGAGGAGGACGACACTGGCCTCCTTCATAACACGTTGTCAGAATCCATCCTTTTGTAGTCCCAGTCTGGACTACATGAAATTACTGAAATAAGATACCAGGTTGTGATGTAGCCTACAAAAAGAGGCAAACAGAATAGATAAGAGCGAACGGCTTACTTTCAAATCAGTTTACTTAAACTAATTTATGTCGAACGGCCAGATTTTGCTTCAGACCAGAGATTAGCTATTCAGAGAGACCGGAGTATATAGTTGAGCACTGATGACACAGTTGCAAATGTGCAAAGCTGATAGAGACATATCACAGAAAGCTTAATAGCAGTGAAACATGGTATTGCTACTTATGCAACAAAATTTAAATGTTAGACATACCGTGTATATTAAATGGTAAAAAAAAAAGTTAAGTCCATTTCATTTCTAGGTTCAAAGTTCAAGGTAGTGAATATTATGCAAGGCACTATATATTTCACCTGTCAAAAAAATGTTTCAAATAGTGAAAAGCCATCAGATTATACCAATAATAAAATATCTGGTGTAGTATTTTTCTGGTATTTTATCCACTGGGGCTTCTCTGAGGTGTATTTGGTGGGGGGAACAGATTAGGACAAGGTATATCACCTAGTGAAAAACTTTATGATGAATCCCAGATTCATAATCCTGGTATGATATTTTATTCACAAGTGCTGTTCATAGGCTTTCTTATCTGAGCTGTATTTGGTAGGGAGAACAGACTTACACAGCGTATCTCACCTGTCAAAGAATATTTCTTGATTATTTCCCTATAATTTGTCTGAAAATTTCAAGAATAATGCTCCTGTTGTATCACTGATTAGTATATATTTTTTTATACCAGGGCCAGTTGATATAGATGAGCTAGCAGGGTGAGGAAAAATACATAAAAAATAATAAATAGCTTAAACTGAATAATTTCTTTTACTTTGGTAGAACAAAGACCGTAGCACCACTAATGGTCATAAGTAAAAATGCACAGAATAATGTGAAGTATAGACTGGGGATGTATATACACAATACCTTGTTCACAGTTGTGTCAAATAGTGATTTAGTGTGCATTGGAGCTAACATTGTTCTGCCCGTTTAGCTGACACATTGCTATTGGGAAGACACACTTGACTTAAAAAATACCAATCATGAATTTTGCTGCCTGTCTTTCAGTTAGTGTATACATGATTTTAGTTTTATGCCTATGATGAGACCCCATGTGAAGACACAACCATACTGGTTTCATAATAGTAACGCAGAGTTAATAAAAGATAACAGAATTCTTTTAGCCCCCACATTTGGTATTGTGACCAGCCATCACTCATTATGGTTGAGCCTTATAGCACAGGGTTTGTAATATGTCCTGAGCCTGCCAACTTGTCTTCCTATTTGCATTAACTATCCCAGTGAACTACTGCACTTTACTGCTATGTCTCTCATTGTTTGGATTGTTACCTGTAGGGTTCCTATACCTATTGCAACTGCAGTTATGAGCACTATCTTATTAAGGGCCAAAAGCAACTCTGCCATGTTTTAGGAATAAAACATAATTTGTTCTATTCAATTCAGTTCAATTCAATTCAATTTTATTTGTATAGCGCTTTTAACAGTGGACATTGTCACAAAGCAGCTTTACAGAAATAAATGGATTCACAAAAAATATATTGTAAATATGTGAATTTATCCCTAATGAGCAAGCCAGAGGCGACGGTGGCAAGGAAAAACTCCCTGAGGCAATATGAGGAAGAAACTGTGCGAGAGGAACCAGGCTCAAAAGGGAACCCATCCTCATCTGGGTGCAAGGGATAGTGCAATTATAAATAAATCCCTTCTATTATTGTGTACTATATGGACAAATAGTGCAATTGTACAACCAGTAAATTCATCACAGTTTTTGCAAGAAGTCCGGTTGGTTAAAATCTATCCACTGTCCACTGATGGAGTCCTGAATACGAAGGTGCTCATGGCAGCTGCAGCCCCAAAGCCACTACAGCAATTGCAGTCCCAAGCCATTACAGTACAGCTCCCCATATGTGATCCCCAAGCCATCTCCACAGCCCCCAGGTGGCACTATCCCCAGCAATCCAAATGGTTCTTCAGGCCGTCCATATGGGGCCACCCCCAGCAGCAGCGAGCGAGCAAACGATGAGAACTCCAACCAGAAGTAGGGCATCAGGATGGGTCAGGCAGGTCCAGGGAGCAGAAGGAGTCAGGATCACTGGCATCTCTGGCATCTCAGAAGTAGCATGTGTAGCTCGACAGAGAGTGAGGGAGAGAGAGAGATGGAGAGAGAGGGAGAGATTGTTAGGAAAGCTTTTGTCCTCTAATGGCTAAGGACAATGTACTTTGCATGCAGAGTGCAAGCAAGGACTCCGGCAAGACTAGCTATGATAGCATAACTAAAAGGGAGAGCCAGAAGCTAACACAGACATGAGGGCACCCTGGGACATAAGGCAGCCAGCCACTCCACTATCGACAAACCTGAGTGAACGTGTGTGTGGGGGGGGGCTGTGGGGCTTTGTAAGAGAAAGCTCTACCCCCAGCTGTAGCACGCAGTATTCGAGGTATCGACAAATAGCCTGCACCTTTTGATCTAAGTAGGCGTGGCGGATCATAAAAGATCATCAACAAAAGTTCGCTCAGGTACTGTGGCGCAAGACTGTTTAGTGCTTTATAGGTCAATAGTAGTATTTTATAATCAATCGAAATTTGATTGGGAGCCAATGCAGTGTGGATAAGATATGGGTGATGTCATATTTTCTGATTCTAGTAAGACTCTTGCTGCTGCATTCTGGACTAACTGGAGCTTGTTTATGCATCTACTTGAACATCCAGACAGTAAGGCATTACATTAATCCAACCTAGAGGTAAAAAAAAAACCATGAACTAATTATTCTGCATCGTGTAGTGACAATATTTTTCTTATTTTAGCAATATTTCTGAGATGAAAGAAAGCGATCCTAGTTATGTTATCTACATGAGCTTCAAAAGAAAGACTAGAGTCGATAATCACACCAAGATCTTTTACTGCTGCACATGATGAAACAGAAAGGCCATCCAGAGTTATCACGTAATCAGAAAGCTTACTTCTAACTGCATGTGGTCCTAGTACAAGTACTGTACTTCTGTCTTGTCAGAATTAAGTAAGACAAAGTTAATAAGCATCCAGTTTCTAATGTCTTTTACACATTCCTCAACTTTATTATCTGGCTTTGCTGAAACATACAACTGTGTGTTATCAGCATAACAGTGGAAGCTAATACCATGTTTACGAATAATTTTGCCCAAAGGTAGCATATATAGAGAAAAGAGTAGTGGGCCTAAAACAGAGCCTTGCGGGACACCAAACTTTACCTTAGCATGAGAAGAGAAGTCACCATTTACGTCTACAAACTGATAACGATCAGTCAAATAAGACCTGAGCCAGGAAAGGGCCTTTAATGCCTACAAATTTAAAAGATTTAGGTACATAGCCAATGCTAAGGGAAGAACTGATTATCTTTAAAAAAGGTTTGATTGTTTCAGGAATTATCTGTTTGAAGAAAAAAGTAGGTAAAGAATCTAGTATATAGGTTGATAATTTTGTTGTCGAAATTAGTTCAGTCTCTTCAAGGGGAGTAAAACATTGTAATTGTTGATCTGATATTATTATATTATCATCTACAGGGTTAGTTATAAAACTGTCCGGTTTTAAATTAATAGTCTGAATTTTTTTGCCTGATATTTTCAATTTTACCATTGAAAAAATTCATGAAGTCATCGCTGCTATATAATGACTGTGTGCGTGTTTCTATTGTGGTCTTATTCATAGTTAATTTTGCTACAGTATTAACTAGCATGTCAGCTCCTTTATATTGGACTGCATGTTGTGCAGAGCTTTTTCACCTTTCAAAAACCACATCTTTCTGGTTTTATCACCCTGTACCACTTATGAAACCAGGTCACAGCTTCAGTGTGCTTCTGAATGTGCATAGCAGCTCTTAAATGAAGTCATTGTGAGATAACCTCATTCCAACTTAGTAAAGGCACTTACTTTCCATTCCAGGGAGCTAAACAGGCAAGTCTTCTGCTCATTTTGTTACTTCCACAACAATGCAGCAAAGGACTCCCCACATGTAGAGTCACAGTCACAAGGTGACAGTTTTGCTATTTGTACGCAGCAAGGAGAGCAAACAAGCATATTCAACTTTTTTTAAAGTGGAGTATTACTTCTCTGAATGCCAAGTGCCTATAACATTGAGAGGAATGTTTTAATTTGCATTTATACAACAGTTAGTTCTGGTCCACTAAATTGATTGGATAAGCGGTGTTCCAAGAGTGCTTGTACAGTTATAACTGCACTGGGACGTTTCACTGTTTGTATCACTCTGATTGTCTGTGTTCGCTACATACAATTCCAATTCTAGTAACAGTTTCACTGAAACCATTACTAGAGTAGTTAGCGACATCATCAGTAGACATGACAAATAATACAAAATAACTTTTAAATTAAAATTTGAAAGCTCACCAGATAAAGATGAAAAGGAAGAAGGGAAGCCATTTTCACCAGATGCACCTATAGTGGGAATGTACAAATCATTGTGAGCTAGTTAGCCAGCCAGCTGTCAGGCTATCAGTGAGTGTGGCTTCTTCAGGATCTATTTCCTTTCACAGAGCAAAAATAAACAAATTATTTAGTAAATCCTTTTGTCAGAAATGTCAGTTACTAGATATTAATCTTTTATTTATAAAACATTTGGCCCTTCATGTAATTTGTCTCCTGCCTATGGCCAAAACACAGCCATGCCAGTATGCAGTATAAATGAACTCTTGCTTGTGTCATATTGCTTAAATGTATCAACAATCAAGCAATAATCAAACAGTATATATTCTGCTTTCTGTTCTATTTCTATAAATAATGTGATCTTCTATATATTAAATAATGCAAGAATTTCAGTTTCAGGTCAGTTGTGACACTGTGATAACAAAAGATACTGATGTTAGATGCAAACTATATTTTGATACAATCATTGACAAACTTCAGAAATCATTCAATATGTGGTTCTTACCAGACCCAACTTTAAGAGGGAAAACTTTCCTAAGCATAACTGGAATTTCTAGATTAAATTAGAAAATATTTGAAATTACTAATCTCGAATACATAAATACATGTTTTTGGGGAAGAGTAAAGAGACACAAAACCACTCCTTATACCTGTGGATATGTATAATCAGATATGACTGAAAATAAGGCATGGAGGCAATGTGAATTCACATATTTGTTTTCTTTTTGTGAAAAGTAGTTAGTGTCAATTGATACTTCACCACTCACCATTTTCTGTAATATGTTTTATTCTCAGGTCAAAATGACCTGAATATAATGTGTGTAATATGAATGGAGGTTTTAGCAGATGCAACAAAAAAAAGTGTGAGAACACTGAACAGAACATGAGGATTAAAATCTCTCCTTATAATGCTATTGCATGTGTAAACATATCAAATGCTTTTCTTCATTTGGCCTATTTTGATAATTAATTTATTGTTAATTTGGCTTAGTATATTTATATTTTCTTGCTGATGAGAGTTTGCCATTTTAGAACTGTTCCCATACTTTTATGTTTTTGGAAAACCTTTTGTGCATTCATTTGTCAGAAAATTGTAGATGAATATTCTTTATTTTATACAGATGTACTATTTGGGTAAAATAAAACCAAACAGCCTTTTTCACTATTTTTGAACAGAAGATTAAGGCTTAATGTGACAGAAGTATATGCTGTTTCAAATAAAGCAATATCAGATGTCCTACAAATTAAAATATGGAAAAAAACAACCAATAAACTGAAAAGACCAACAGCTCTAGATAACAGGAAGATAGTAATTCTAAAATAGGTTCACAGGGGATCTGACAAGCTGACATATTTTATTGTTATAAAATGCACTTACTTCTTGCTCGAGGTACCTTCAAAAAAATGCCCAAAAAGTTAATAAAGTATCAGTGTACCTACATTCTTGTGAAAGCTGATCATGAGGGGCTAACTGAGCTTCCATGGCATCCACTGTGTTTTATGGGCTTTCATGAAGATGTCCAGAAATCCCATAAAGACCCATTAACATTTTTCATAATACATTTTCCAGTGAGAATACCATGAACACTTATTTTCCCACTAAAAAATGGGGAGTTTGATTAATTAAATTGTTCAGCTTTGTTGAAAGGATGTTTTGGAATGCTAATTTGGAGACCACCTCATCTCACCTTGCCTTTTAGTTTCAAGCGACCAAGTGCAATTGCATTACACTGATTAAACTGGTTGCTTCAGTATGATTACTCCTACTGTTATTCATTAATATGCATTGTGTTAACTGCATTTCCTTTCAAAGCAAGTCCAGTTAAACAACACATCCTCAGAGCAGAGTGAAGCATGGGCTGGCCGCAGATCCAGGGGTAGGGGCCACTTCTATGGCTAAAGCTAGCAATATATCTATATCTATTGATATTTAAGAATGCACAACTGAACTATCTTGTGAACTACTCCTATATTTATAATCAAAATCATCTTTAACTTGGTAACTTTGTTTCACTTTGTTATTATTGGAAATGGAATACAGCTTTAATTTCACAAACACAGCATAATAGTCAAATAACAAGATAAAAAACTGAATACATTTACAACATAATCATGTCTTTGATTGCGCAAAAGTGCATGGATCCTTTGAATATGGTTGAAATGTTTATTACTTTAAATACAGTTAACATACAGTACTTCATATATATATATATGATTTCATGTTTTCAGTTTTGATTTGATTTAATGATTTCAGTTTCAAAATGTAATGTTTAACTCACAATATTTTCTTGCACAAAAAAGTTAGATTTTAATATTTGGCGGCATACTCACAAACAAATCATAATATGCAGCACTTTTAATTCTACAGGGAGTACAGATCCTTGTATGTTTCCATGTCTGAATGGGGATCATTGTCTCTATCCAGACTCCTGCAACTGTTCTTTCTATCAGGCTACTGGATCACACTGCCAAACAGGTACCTAATAACATTTAGGGTTTTCTCTTTGAATATTTATAATACTTTGAATATTCTGAAAATTGAAAAAAAAAAATGAATGTTTATTTAGCTTTTTACCTGTTGGCAGTTTCACTGTAAGTTTGAGAGATTTAAGTCATATATAATCACATATAAATTCAATAAAACAATTATTTAATAAATAGAAAATGGTACCTGGCATTGACATGGACTCAACTGAACAAATTACAAAAAAAAAAAAAACATTTTGCACTCTTGTAAATTTAGTCCTTGACTTGGACTTTTATTTGAGCATGCAAATAATATGGGAGATGTTTTAGTTCCAAATACAGGCTTGGAGAGAGAGATGACATGTCGATCATGGGGGCAATACAATTATGAGACATTTGATGGCCTTTATTACTACTTCCCTGGCAAGTGCAGCTATACACTCCTGAAAGACTGTGAGGACAACACAAAATCAAGTGTGTTCATACAGGTACATACACATTCACAGAAACATGTCATCCAATGTTGTTGAACAGGTACAATGTTTTTTGATAAAGTTTATTTGTGTGTTGGTTTTATTAACGTAAAAAGTGACATATGCTTTTTAAAATTATAGATTCATTAGCAGTTTTTTTGGGTTAGATCTAGCTGTAGGTTAGCTGTAATGGTAGTAGAGTTGTATTTTATCAGATAGTAGAGCTGTGCTTGTTTAATTGTGTGTGTGTGTGTGTGTGTGTGGTGCAGGTTTGGGAAGATAGCTTTGGGCCAGTTTAGGGAAAGTGATCTCATTATTGGAGTCATTTATGTCCCTTCTAGTTTAATACAGTAATTATGGGCAGGGCCACAACAGCAAACACCACTGGCTTTGTTCTCTAAGATTCACTGAAGGGAATTCAGACTAGTGAAGCTGGTTTATCTTGGACTTTCTGTGGGTTAAATGCCAAGATCATTTGTCACTGAATTAAAGGGCTGGTCAACAGTAACATTATGATGACTAGAAGGAGGAATCCTATAAAGAATTATTATATGTAGAAACACATTTATCTTCTGTTTATGCACTATTTTGCATATCCTTTTCTGTGCTGTCTTTTGCAGGTCCATAATGACCCAGAATGCAATTCTAATCCATATTCCTGCAGACGATCAGTAAGCCTTTTCTTGCCATGGGTAGGCGAGATTAGGTTACAAGGATTCGATGTCACATTCAAAGGTCAAAGGTAAAAAAATACTAAAAGGTTTTATTAAATATATGACAGTGCTATGGTTTGCATATACAGTATGAGTGCTTGTGCTAATGTGACTATTTTTGTTTTGTAAATTAAAAATTTTCACCTAAAAATCTGTCAGATGAACACAATATTCATTTAATTATAAATTATCTTCTATGATTAGAATGGTTAGCACTTAAATGTGTGCTATGTTTAAACCATGTAGATTTGCAGAGATACGGTGTACAGTTGATCTACAGTATATTGTTACATTTCAGACTCTTTGCTGGTTTGGGGTGAGGATATGTGATGTGTTCAATAGGAAAAGAGATTGTGGTCCCTCCAGCTTCATTACATGCCTCATCATATGGCAACTGCATTTTTTTTTAGCATTCATGTTTGAGCACATTTAAGTGCCTGATAATTCCAATAGTTTGAAATAATAAGTTTATACTAGGGATGACAACTTTTACAAGTTCTTCAACTGTTAACCAACTGTCATTACTTTGTGATTAACTGCCTAAAATCATCATGAGATTAACATTATTTTGCTTAGCTAGCTTCAAACATAAAATAGAAATGCAGCCACAGTTATTCATCCTTAGTTTATCATCATTAGATAATGAAATATTAATGTACTGTATGAATGTTTTTGGCATGTTCGCTTCATAGCATGAAGTTAAAAAAAATCAGTTGTAGCTTTTCTTACAGGGTTAGTTAAAATTATTATGATATAAATAATTAAATTCTAATAATAAATTACTGCTACTACTACTACTGCTACTACTACTACTACTACTACTAATAAAAATAAATGATTATTATGTTATGACAAAAAAACATTTGTGTATCTGTATTGTATTGTCTTGACTAAGGGCCATATCCAGAGTTGAACTATGTGTGTAGTGTGGAATCAATACAGAAATTGTGTACGATGGTATGAACAAGTAATTTTGATAATCCAAAAGGGCCACCCGGAAAATCCATTTAATCACTTAAGTAAGCTTACGTGGAATATGGATCATTTCAGTATTGTGTAAATATCTTTTGATATTAAGTCACTGACTTGCAGTAACAAGGTTCAAACTTGTTTTGTTCTGGAGAAAATATAGCCTTAAACTGGAATAAATTCAAAATCCAATTAAAAACAGTGACAGAGTACAGTATGGGTAATGTTCTGGTTATAATTACTGTACCTTGGACTGTACCTTGGACATCTGCAATCAACACTGACATTACTTATGCTGAATGTTTTGTCAGCTTCTGGTTTGAATTATGTCTGTGTTTCAGGTGTGTCAGAGCAGCAAAAACACAAGAATGTGCAGTATGTAAGATCACAAGGATTGAAAGCACTAGTGCGTATAGTTCTAACAATATTTATTTTTTTATATTTATTTTCTCTAGTCTACAGCTCCCTCATACCTTTCATGATATTGAGCTGGAGAGGATCTCTGACTACATCCTGGTATCACAGCATCAGGTTTTCATGCTGGCATGGCAGGGCCTTAGCAGCTCCATCTATATTAAAATGAGTCCAGAATTTGTGGGTCGCACCTGTGGACTGTGTGGCAACTTCAATGCAGATGTCCAGGATGATCTGAAAACCAGCTATGGTAAGTTTTTTTTTTTGCTGTAGGCAGTATTGTATGAATTAACTTTTGTAAATTGATGCAATCACAGTTACAGCTATCTGGTGCTGTATTTGAAAAAAGCCAAACTTTTTTCTTCAAACTGTCACATGAGGTTTATGTAATGCTATCTGAATATGCTTGGAGAATCCAAAATACATAAGTAATTTCATTCACTCATACACTCTACAACCCCTTTGTCATGAAGAAATATAGATTATATTATCAGGCAAATATTGATAAATATGGATATTGATAAATCCATTTTAAATATATAGCTGAAAAATCACTGTTTATTATATCTTGGCTAGCAGAGCAAACACAACCTGCTGCAGACTTATTAGACCACCTGCACACCTTAAACCACTAGTGATGCTGAATTTTCGAAAAGAGAAATGAAGCCATTTCATTCAGGAATAACAAATTTTAAAAAAAAATTTATTCTAAAGAATAAATTCATTAGGGTTGTTAGGTCAATTTAATTCAATTAAATTTTATTTGCATAATGCTTTTAACAGTGGACATTGTCACAAAGCAGCTTTACAGAAATATATAAATTCCAAATATAGATTTTAAATTTATAGATTTATCCCTAATCAGCAAGCCATTGGTGATGGTGGCAAGAAAAAACTGCTAATTGTATTAACAGGAATTTATGAGCTTATGAGCAACTTATGAGTATGAGCATGTAGGAAATTAGCTTTTTAGATTAAGCTGCCTGCATTCTCCATCAAAATATGTAGGAAATTAGCTGTTTAGGTTAAGCCGGCCACATTCTCCACCAAAATATGTAGCAAATTAGCTGTTTTGGTTGAGCCGCCCGTTTTTTCCACGAAAATATGTAGGAAATTAGCTGTTTAGATTAAGCTGCCCACATTCTCCAGCAAAGTATGTAGGAATTTAGCAGATCAGCTCAGAAGGCGAAATTTTGCAAACTTTATATTTTAATAGCTGATCAACTATTCGTCCAGCGATATGTTGAATTTAGTAGCTATATTTATTAATTGTGCATGGGGTAGATAACACTATATTAAGAACAAAGTAACAAGATCGGCAGTTTAACCACAAAAACATAAGACACTTGCCTTTAAAAATCAGACGAGACTTTGTTAGACTATTCTAAAACACAGAAACTAATCTAACACATAATGCATGCACACACACAAAGGTCAAACAGAGAAGGGTTTTGAATAGAGAATGAATGAAGTCCCTAGTTTCTAGGACTGTATGCTATTTCTCAGACCATGACCTGAATGAACTATCAATTTATCAATTTAACATTCATTACGTTTAGAAGGGCTTTAAACTTTGTTAAATGCACCAGTTCAGTTAGAATCTGGAGGTACTGTATTTGAGTTTGCGTTGTCCTAGACAGGGATTCGTCAGCGGTCTGGTTGCTTTTGAGTGGTGTCTTGGAAGACCAGTTAGGATAGTGAATGGAGTGAGGCACGCACGCACGAGTCTCGTAGGCGGGCTGCAAAGGAGTGTTGATGACAGAAAAGGTGGTTCCTCGTGGTGCAAAGGTGGGAGTTGGAGGTTTTGCTAGTCAGGATGCAGAGCCTCAGATCGAGCGTAATCTCCTCGTGATGTTGAAGGGCGAAAACTTCTGGAGCTCTTCGTGACTCTTAATGGATGAGGACTACTCTGGGGTAGTTCGTTGACGAGGACTCCCGAGTTGTTAATGGACGAGGACTCTTGCAGATGTTGACTGAAGAGAGCTTGTGGAAGATGTTGATAGAAGAGAACCCCCAGAAGATGTTGATAAATGAGAACTCCCAAGTTTCCTTTGTTTCGGGGGGTTTTAACCTTTTCTAGCTGGGCCAACCCCAAAGTGCTTGCTCAAATTAGCATGATCTTAGGGTGGGGTGTAAACTGCTCCTCTTCTGACACTAATTAGCATACTGGGCTCTGAGTTATGTGCTTTTTCTAACTTTCCAAATGGTAAAGTTAGAACTTTGGTCATGAATTTTGTAACTTGGATGTAATACATTGTACGCAAATTTAATTTATCCCAACACTTAGGAAATTAAACAATGATCACACATACCAAAAATCACATACTTGTTATTGATACACTCATTAACATAATGATACCTGTTAAATGCACAAAAGCGTCACAATGAACTGGTGGTTATAGGGATGGTACATATAAGGACTGACATTAAAAAGGCTACAAGTTTTTCAAACCATGGTGCATCATTTTAAGAGTCATAGTCCTTTCAGGAGATGTAAGGTAACCTGATGCATTTGTTAAAGCTGGGTTCTGTGGAATCTGTGAATGGTGGTGAACTTTGTGTACCTGTCTTGTTCCATGAAGGTCCTTGGGTGAGTCACCCCCACTTTTCTGTTATAGAAAGTTATCAGCTTTACCATCCTGTTGGGTGAGCCATCTGGTCTTGGCCAACCACCTAAACCAGTGAGTTTGACAGAGGTTTCTGTGGCTGAGAGGGTTCATCACTTGGTCAGGGATGTCCTAATGTTTTCTCTGTTGTTCACAAGATAGCTGAAATTAGGTGGTTCCTGTGGCAAACTAAGTGGAGTTCCTTGGTAACATTTGGTCCAGGCTTCTGTGATTTTGTTGCTGCCTGTTCACTTAAAATTCTACAAGTGTCAGAGTCATTTCTGAATTCATTACAGTTTTAACTTAAAGTCTATTGTATCAAGCTGGACTTATTAACTGTTCAATGATGGAGAAGTAAGTGCAAACTGTTCTTAGCAATTGCAGTCCTAAAGCTATCTAAGATAGAACATGAACAGCCATCTTTATGGTTTCTATGTGGCACCATCCAGAGTAATCTCATGGTGATCGTGAGTCTGTCCATGTGGGGCCATCCTTAGTATCAGTGAGTGATTTTCAGGTGACAAAAACTCCAAACACAAGTAGAGCTTCAGGATGGATCAAGCAGGTCCAGAGAGCAGAAGGAGTCAGGATCACTGGTAACTCTGAATTAGCATGGGTAGGTCGACAGGGGGAGAGAGAGAGATAGAGAGAGAGAGTGAGAAAGAGAGAGAGAAGGGGGGGAAGAGAGGGAGAACACAGATTATTACGTATGCTCTTGTCCAGTAATGATTTAAGGTGCACATTGTGCGCAGTGTGCAAGCAGGGACACTGGCCCAAGACCAGCTATGACATGCATAACTAAAAGGGAGAGCCAGAAGGTAACACAGACATAATTGTGCCCTGGGACAAAAGCGGCCAGCCACTCCACTGTCAACAAGCCTGAGTGAATGTGGAAAAG
This sequence comes from Pangasianodon hypophthalmus, assembly GCF_027358585.1. Lineage (NCBI taxonomy): Eukaryota > Metazoa > Chordata > Actinopteri > Siluriformes > Pangasiidae > Pangasianodon > Pangasianodon hypophthalmus. The sequence continues at coordinate 13,650,922 of NC_069734.1, forward strand.
TCAGGGTCTGGGGGGTCGACAGCATCCAAACATCCCAGTTTACCAAAACACTTTATGCCCATCAACCCTCCAGATCTGCACCGTTACCTAAGAAGAAAGCTATTAACAAAAGGATCGACTAAACAAATATATTTTCATACTAGACTTAAACAATCCTAAAGCTATCCAAGGTTCAGGACTGTGTCTGAATCCAAACACTTATAATCAATGCAAAATTTTACTGGAAGCCAATTCAGTATGGATAGGATAGGGGTGATGTGGTCATATTTTCTGGTTCTAGTAAGGACTGGTGCATTCTGGACTGACTGGAGCTTGTTTAAGCACCTACTGGAATAATCCAACCTAGAGGTAACAAAAGCATGAACTAGTTTTTCTGCATCATGTAGTGACATTATATTTCTTATCTTAGCAATATTTCTGAAATAAAAGAAGATTATCCTAGTAATGTTATTTACATGAGCTTCAAATGAGAGACTGGAGTCAATAATCACACCAAGGTCTTTTACTGATGCAAATGTTGTAACTGAAAGTCCGTCCAGAGTTACTATGTAATCAGAAAGCTTCCTTCGAGCTGCCTTTGGTCCTAGTACAAGTACTTCTGTCTTGTCAGAATTAAGTAAAAGGAAGTTAATAAGCATCCAGTTTCTATTGTCCTTTTCACATTCCTCAACTTTATTAAGCTGGTGTCTGTCATTTGGCTTTTCTGAAACATATAACTGTGTGTCATCAGCATAACAGTGACATGCTAATACCATGTTTACGAATAATTTTACCAAGAGGTAGCATATATAGAGAAAAAGCAGTGGGTCCAAAACAGAACCTTGTGGAACACCAAACTTTACCTTTATTGTTCATCTACAAACTGATAACAATTAGTCAAATAAGACCTGAGCCAGGAGAGGGCCATTCCCTTAACTCCAACAATATTTTCTAGTCTATTAAGGAGGATAATATGATCAATGGTGTCAAAAGCTGCACTAAGGTCAAGCGACACAAGCGAGGAGTCACAACCCTGAGCAGAGGACAGCAGTAGGTCATTTACCACTTTAAACAGCACTGTCTCAGTGCTATGATGAGGCCTAAATCCAGACTTGCACGAATGTTATTCCTATGTATATGAGCATAACTGCTGTGGTACAACCTTTTCTAAGATCTTGGATATAATGGGGGGGTTTCATATTGGTCTATAGTTGGACAGCTGTCAAGGGTTGAGGTCAGGTTTTTAATCAGGGATTTGATAACTGCTAGTTTAAAGGATTTAGCTACATAGCCAGTGTTAAGGGAAGAATTGATTATTGAAGAGATTCTGGTGGTATCTGTTCGAAGAAATGTGTGGGTAAGGGATCTAGTACACAAGTTGATTTTGATGAGGAAATTACTGAATTTAGTTCAGTCTCTTGTAGGGGAGTAAAAAATTCTAATCATTGATCTGATATGGTCATAACAGCATCTGCAAGTTAGTTGTCAGATTGTCTGGGTTTAAATTAATAGTTTGAATTTTTTGCCTGGTATTTTCAATTTTGTCATTGAAAAAATTCATGAAGTTATCACTACTATATATTGACAGTGTGCATGCTTCTGTGGTGGTCTTATTCCTAGTTAATTTTGCCACAGTAATAAATAAGAATCTAGCATTACTTTTATCTGTTATCATTCATTACTGTTATCTTCTATTAGGGTGGAGATATATGTTGATCTAACAGCACTAAGAGCCTTAGTTTGGAATGAAGTTTGGAATACTACCAATTAAGTTTGACGCCATTTACTTTCTAATTTTCAAGTGGTCTGTTTTAAGGTGCATTCGTGTTCATTATACTATGGTGGGTTTTTTTTTCTCTTGAATGTATTTTTCTTTAAAGTGGAGCTACATTGTCTCGACTGTATTGGAACTTTGACTCTAAGCCATCAGTCACCTGATCAAGTTCTGTGGGGTCAGACGGTGATCCAGTCAAAGCTGATAACTCTGGGAGATTAGTGATAAAACTCTGTGCAGTAGCTGAATGTCTTGTATGTGAATGTACATGAATGTACTTTTGATGCGGTAGCATGGCAAAGTGTATATATTATGACTAAGACACATTTTAAATGAGATGATCTGAGATATCTTCAGACTGTGGAAGTGTGACTATATTATCTATATTTAATCCAGATGATTGTATTAAATCATATTACTTTGTGATTAACCCCTACTGAATCTAGAATGGACAGAAAACACTGTTCACAGTGGGTCTTGCGGATTATCAAAATTAATATTAAAGGCTCCAAAAGCTAATACTTTGTTTACAGAAACAAATAATATTTTAGACATACATCTACAGTATATGCATACAAATTTCTATTGTATACATCTGTATGCATACATACAGTCAGGTCCTGACAAAGTTGTTATTTTAGCTGTCTACCACAGTATATTGAAGTTGAAATTAATTTATGAATATGATCGCAAAGTGCAGACTTTCAACTTGCAAATCAGCTGAACACTGTAGGAATTACAGCAATTTTCATATATGGGCCCTGCATTGTAAGGGACCAAAAGTAATTGGACAAATTTCTGCTCAGCTGTTCCATGGCCAGGTGTGTGCTATTCTCTCATTATTTCGCTTCCAAATAAGCAGATAAATTTTGAGTTGAAATTAGTTGAATTGAGTTGAAATTATGAGTTCATTTCAAGTGTGGCTTTTGCATTTGGAATATATAGTAACAAAAAGTCTGTACAGTTCTGGAACAACAGACAGGTGCGCCAAAGGACAGGTGTGCCAAAGATCAACTCATAGTAGAATGACCTGAAGCATACTTCAAAAGCAACCCATTTTTAAGACAAAGAAGAGGAATGTTCTGCAATGACCAAACCAATCACCTAACCTGAATCCTTTTAAACATGCATTTCATTTGCTGAAGGCGAAACTGTAGGCAAAACACCCCAAGAACAATAGGACCTAAAGACAGCTACAGTAATGGCCTAGCAGAGCATCACCAGGGAAGAAAACCAGCGTCTATGGGTTCTAGACTTCAGTCAGTCATTGGCTCCAAAGGATTTGCAAAAAAAGTACTAAAATGACTATTTTAATTTATGGTTATGCTAGTTTGTACAATTACTTTTGGTCCTTTAAAAAAACATATAGAAAATGCTGTAATTCCTACACTGTTCACCTGATTTGGATGTAAATAACCTCAAATTACAGAAGAAAGTCTACACTTTGAGTGCATATTTTCTATTTAATTTCAACACCAATATACTGCGATAAACAGCTAAAAAAAACATAACCAAGTAAATGTCCAAATATTTATGGACCTGATTCTATATCCCTTGTATATTCATACACAAACAGTCATGGAAAAAAGAAAGTACACCCTCCCTCAATTCTATGTTTTTTAGTTATTAGGGCCTAAATAACAATTGTGTGGTCCTCACCAACTTCTGTAAACAAACAAATAACCTCATGTTATTAAACAAAAAACAAAACAGATTTCAATATGTAGTAATTTTTTCCCCGAAAATTAAACCAACATTCAGAAATCAGGTTGGAAAAACAAGTACACCCTAACATGTAGAACCACCTTTAGCAACAATAACTTGAAATAAATGTTTTCTGTAGGAGTTTATCAGTCTCTCAGATCGTTTTGGAGAAATTTTGACACATTCTTCTTTACAACATTACTTCTTGATCACTTGATGTTTGAGGGCACAGCTTACGCCACAGCATCTCAATGTGTGGAAGTCTGGACTTTGACTTGGACATTCCAGCACCTTCATTTTTAGCCATTCAGATGTTGAATTTCTGGTGTGCTTGAGATCATTGTCCTGTTACATGACTTCAGCCCAGCTTAAGCTGCTGGACAGATGGCCTCATATTTGTGTCAAGAATATTCTGGTATAAAGAGTTCATCATTGTCTCAGTGATTGCAAGTTTCCCAGGTCCTCTGGCTGCAAAACCTAGCCCAAATCATCACCTTGCTTGACAGTTGGTATGAGGTGTTTGGGTTGATACGCTGTGTTTGGTTTTGCTAAACATTGTGCTGTGCATGTCAAACATCTCCACTTTGGTCTTGTCAGTCCAAAGGATAATGTTCCAGAACTTTTATGGTTTGTTCAGATGCAAATTTGCAAACCTAAGTTGTGCTGCCATATTCTTGTTGGAGAGGAGGGGCTTTTTCCTAACCACCCTTCCCTGAAAGCCATACTTGTTCAGTCTTTTTCTGATTGTGTTGTCATGAACATAAATATTTAATGTGCTTACAGATGTCTGCAGGTCACATGATGTAGCTCTTGTGGTTTTCTTTATATCTCTGAGCATTAAATGGTTTGACCTTGGACTGAATTTCCTGGGAGGCCCACTCCTGAAAAGATTGGCAACTGTCTTGAAGGCTCTCCATTTGTAAACAATCCGTCTCACTGTAGAATGGTGAATTTCAAATTGTTTGAAGATGGCCTTATAAGCCTTCCCAAATTCATGAGCAGTAACAATTGCTTCTCTGAGGTCATGGGTCATGTCCTTTCTTCTTGACATGATATAGACACACACCTCGGGTTCTGCAGAACACCAAACTGCCACATATTCTGCTTTTATAGGGTTAGTCATGCTCCTTGATATTTAACTAATCTTGTGCATTTCTTTAGTAACACCTGGCTGCTAATTACTCTCTTAAGGATTTTGGAACTAGGAAGGATATACTTATTTTTTTCACCCCTGGTTTCTGAATGTTGCTTTACTTTTGGGAAAAAAATTAAATCTGTTGTGTTTTTTTGTTGTCACCTAGGGTTAATTGTTTATAGAAGTTGGTGAGGACCCCACAATTGTTATTTAAGTCCTAATAACTAAAAACATTGAATTGAAGGAGTGTGGTTTCATTGTCCCATGACTGTATATACATATATACTGTATATACACACATGCATATGTAAAAAAGGAGAGAGAAAGAGAGATTGAGAGAAAAGAGATATCAGGGTGGAAATTTCTAAAGAGGGAATAAACGTGTAGATGGTGGATAAATGCGTACTATAAATCAAACATTAGTAATTACTGATGGGTTGTTAGGTGCGTCTTACATGGTACGTGTGAGTGTTCATCTAAACTAATACATTCTTGAGGGTGTGTTTTGTGATGTTTTCTATAAATGATCTTATATTGAGGAAAAGTTAGTATGTTAACTCTAGTCATATTAAATGCGGATTTACAAATTTAACATCCATTTTAATGTTGAGGTCTTTTCCCCATTTGTTGACTAGGAGTGATACAGTGTCTTCACTGGATAATAGACTTTCAAATTTGTACATTTTTTTCCATTATTGGAGGTGATTCTAATTAGTTGTAAGAAATACTGCTTTTTGCTTTGATTGCATTTGAATATAGTATATAGTGCAGCGGCTAGCAATGCTGCCTCACAGCTCCAGGGTCCCAAGTTTGATCCTTAGTTTGGGTTACTCTGTGCATGTTCTCTCTGTGTCCATGCGGGCTTCCTCCAGGTACTCTGGTTTCCTCCTGCATTGCAAAAACGTGCCAGTAGGAGGATTGGTTAAAATAAATTGCCCCTAGGTGTGAATGAGTGTCTGAAAGTGCATGGTGCTCTGTAATGGACTGGCATCCTGTCCAGGTTGTATTCCTGCTTCATATCTACCATGTGCTTTTCTGCCTTCCTGTCAGCTCAAACCAGTCTGGCCATTCTCATCAACAAGACGTTTCCTCCCACAGTACTGCTGTTCACTGGGTGTTTTTTGTTTTTTGAGCCTTTCTGTGTAACCTCCAGAGACTGTTGTGCATGAAAATCCCAGGAAATCAGTAGGCTCTAAAATACTCAAAGCAGCTGGAAATAGTAAAAGACACTGAGTCCATCTGGCACCTACAAAGTCACCAACACATGCCACTGTCAAAGTCACATTTTTCCCCCCATTCTGATGTTTGATGTGAACATTATCAGAAGCTCTTGACCTGTATCTGCATGTTTTTTTGCATTGTGCTTCTGCCACATGATTGTCTGTTTGAATAATTGCATACAAGTGTTCCTAATAAAAGTGGCAGGTGACTATGTGTCTTTTCTCAACAGGAGATCAACTAGTGTTGCTCTAGTCACTAGTGTGACTAGAGCTTCATGGTGTCTGTTTAATATTGACTTTAAGGAGCTTAACCTGTTTTGTGTCACATTCTCTGATTTAATGCTGCAATGCGAATAATTCAGGTATGCTTTTTATGCTGTAATTGGGTAAGAAGATTAATAATTGTGCTTTGGGTGGTCCAGGTGTGGTCACAGACAATCTTGCCATGTTTGGGAACAGTTGGATGGAGGAGGAGCCACAGCAACTCACATGTCCGATGGTGCCATCTCTCTATTCATTTCCCTGTTCTGCACAAGAACCCCATAATCTGCTGGTACTGTATACACATATATGTGAATTAATACTGTACATAGAAAATGCCCAAGTAATGCAGGACTTTTTAATGCAGAAAGTGGAGGAGGTGTGCACATCTTTACTGAAAGATCCATTTAAATCCTGCCATGAATTTGTCAGTCCATATTCATACATGGCCAGCTGCTCTAATGACCTCTGCCTGTAAGTATCAGATCACTGACACTGACACCATATTAGAAACTACAAAGACTACAAAGAGTTTTTTCTAAATAACCTCATCTCTCCATAACTAATGTAGGGTTTTTTTCCTCTCTTTTTTAATTTTATTGCATATTTAATCATCCAGTGCTTGAATTTATTTGACCGTTGTAGTCATGCATAGACTTGAGACAAGTACATATTTACGTCTGTGGACTTGAAGATGTGCTGATGCACCCTATCCCGCATTCTTGGACATCGTACTGACACATTTAATTTAAAGGACCACTTAAAAAAATACTGATGAAATTGAATGAAAGGTACTAGGGACCAATTGATTTCACTGAGTGTAAACGTAAGCTATTATATGTATGTGTATGTTAATTTAAAAAAGTATCCAAATTTGCTAGCTAATAAGCTGCCATCAGTTTCACTTTTTTATTGTATACAAATGGCCTAACTGTGCATGAGGATATTAAGCACAGTTCAGCAGTAGTAAAGTTTATCTAACGTTAGACTATTGTATTGTGTAATATAAAGCAGTAGATAATGTAAAGCTAGCTGTGCTTTTGTTGTTTCTTTGTACCATAACATGCTGTTCTATCTAACCCCTCCTAACCAGGGACAAAGAGAATCACCTAGATGTCTTCTTGTATGCATGCACACGCATGCAGAGATCTTCAACAAAGTCACAAAATGTGACCGTCTAGCTAGCCCAGTAGTTTAGCCACATTGGCAGTCTCACCGGCACAAGAGTCAGCTTCCCTCCATCACCTATATTACTCTCCATGTAGTTACATTTTACTACCGTGTATTACTAAAGTATTTTCTGCACCGTAACACATGCTGATCTCAGTATATTGCTTAGTTGGCTGTTTCAGATAATACGCAGCTTCTGCACTGAGTGACTAATGAGCTTTTTCTACCAGATTCACACTCATACATTTAATGTCTGAACCCCTTTGAAGCCAATGAGGAGCACCAGCAGTGCATTTGCTATCTCAGCAGTTAGGAAACAGTTTTTACTTCAGACATCCCCTGACCTGACTGTGCAACAACACTGACTTGCGTGCCAGGTGGCCGATTTATCATGATTTTGGATTGAATCTGGCAATTTGTTAGGTGTGAACACTATATATGGACAATGACTAATAAGCACAGTAAAAAGACCAGAAATTTATCTGAGGCACACTGTAGATGTATGGCCAACCTGGTGTCAGACATGACTTACTGAAATCAGTAATTCTAGCAGTGAAGCCTTGCCAGAAGGTCATTGAATAGAGCCCATTTTATTGCCCATAGGACCATTCTTCTTACTTGTTCAGATATCCGTCAGTCTAATTGCACAATGTTCTAGCACCAAGTCCATAGTGAAATCGTATGATACCTCATGCATGGCACATGCAGGCAATTCATTAAATATGCTATTGCTTGTATTGGAGTGATTGTTTCAATCTGCAGATATTGATCCCTCTATGGAGGGCCATCAAGAGAAGCCTAGCTCCTAGAAATGGGTCACTTGGGCCAGGACATGGGGCAGCTTTCCATATACAAATAGACCAGCCTCATGGCACCCTTAGGTTACTGTGGTCTAATTCTACATTTCAAGACCACAAAACTCCATCAGCATTGTTTGAGACTTAAACACTACTGTTCAGAACAAGGGGTTCTACTCAGCATACTTTCTTGTTCAGAAGAAAGGCTGTAGTTTCTGTCTGATTCTAGATTTGAGAGGACTGAATTGGTTCCTAAAAGCCCTCCCCATTCACATTCTAAGGCTATTATATATATTTCATGCAAGAAGCCACAGGACTGGTTCATATCAGTGGATCTGCACAATGAACACTCCACATAAAAGTTTTAAAATTTGACCTTTCTCTACATCAAGGGTGATCTCAAGATGTATGCAAGCAGTTCTCTTAACTCTGATGGCCAGAGGATCAGGATACTACCATGATTGGATGGCTGGCTCCTAGGTGCCTCCTACTCACACACACATTATGGTGCTCTATCTAACCTAACCTTATTACAACCTTTCTGAGAAGAGTAAGGTAGTTTCATCCAACACTCTGTCTCCCACAACCTGCCATGGGATCTCCGACCCTGTGTTGGAGTCCCTTAAGACCTGCAAGATGAATGCTCAACCCCCACCATAACATGCCACCCTCCACATGCCAGTGTCTCCTCCTCATGGGCATCACTTAAAGGTGTGCTCTTCCAAGATGTCTGCACTGCTGCTACCCAGATATTATTCTGCTCTTTCTCCAGGCTCTTCAGGGTTAACTTCACCCCTCCCAGTGGTGTGAGTGTGGTATTCATTTGTAAACACCTTTCCAGCCAGTCCTCATGACATAACCCTGTGAGATGTGAAATAGGACACTAGTTACATATCTACCTGTGGTTCAGTGAACACTGAATAAACACCAGTGTTCCTTGTCATATCGAACCCACACTGATTTAGGAACTTTGGTGAGAAGGTTCCAAAGAAACAATGGCTGTATGACAACAGTCATACTATTTATAGCAAATACTTTGTCATATGGTGAATTTGTGACTTTGTTGGAAGGTTTCAGCATGCACACACAAGAAGGTAGTCAGGTGATTCTCAGCTCCCCTGGTTCATAGAATCACATTTAGATACATGGCTGGTGTTTTGCATTATTATTGAACATACAGTAGGTTTGAAAACCTAGATGATTTATGAGATCTTGATTAATTGATTAAATTTATATCATAGTAATTTTATTTCTTTTGGTGATAATATTGTGTGTGTGTGTTTCATATTTTTTGTAATGTTACTAATTCCAATGGGTAGGTCTGGTTCCAGTGGTGATATGGTTTGTCAAGTGTTCACTGAATATACAAGAGCATGTGCTCATGCTGGACACCCATTACACAACTGGAGAACACATTTTCCTCTATGTGGTATGTAACACTTAAGCAATATTTGCTGGTTAGTGTTGAGTTATATGATGAATTGTATGATATTTGTTGTGTATAATGTCATGTCTGAATTTGTATTTGTATTTGAAAGAGAATGAGTTAGATAATAAAAAATAGTATGGTATTGAATCTTATATTAGAGAAATGACTCCTTTGCAACTGTACATGTGTGTTTTGTAATATGCATGGTGTTATGCATTTTTTTTTTAATCATTTGTATAGTTTGAAGTTTATGGAATGTGAAATCTTTGAATTTGATTTTGGTTTGTGCAGGGATTGAATGCCCTGCAGAGCTCCTTTACAAAGAGTGCATCACATGTTGTCCTGTGCACTGCAATATTGAACACATCTGCATTGACAGCAAACTACAGTGTTTGGATGGCTGCTACTGTCCAGACGGTGAATAAGAAATTAAACTTGCATTTTGTTTATACTTATGAAACCATCATTTACAGTTCCCTCCAAAAGTATTGGAATGGCAAGGCTAATACATCTGTTTTTGCTAAACACTGAAGACATTTGAGTTTTAACTCAAAAGATGTATATGAGATAATAGATCAGAATTTCAACTTTCATTTCCTGATATTTACATCTATCCATGCAATTCAGACTAAAAATTTCAGTGACAGACAATGAAAAAAAAATGTGGAAATTCATAGGCTTAGGATTTGTAACAATTTAGAGAGGTACACAATATGGCCAAAAGATTGTGGACACCTGACCAACACCCCCATATGTCTCCATTCCAAATCCATGGGCATCAACATGGAGTTGGTCCCCCCTCGTATAACAGCCTCTACTCCTTTGGGAAGGCTTACCACTAGATTTTGGAACGTAGCTGTGGGAATTTCTGCCCATTCAGCCACAAGAGCATTGGTGAGGTTGGGCACTGATCTCATCCGAATTCATCCCAAATGTGTTTGGTGGGGTTGAGGTCAAGGCTCTGGTCACTTGAGTTCTTCCACATCAAGCTACCATGTTGGCAAACCATGCTTTTATGAACCCTTGAGTTTGGGCCCTTTAGTTGCAGTGAAGGAAAATCTTAATGCTACCGCATACAAAGACATCCTAGACAAATGTATGCTTACAACTTTGAGGCAACAGTTTGGGGAAGGCCCACATATTGGTGTGATGGTCAGGTGTCCACATACTTTTGACCATATAGTGTGTTGTAGGTAGCTGCATTTTTTTTTTCTGTTGATAGAAGAGCACATTCAAATACTGTTAAGCCTCTTTTAGGCAAGTATTTATTTATTTATTTATTTGTTTGTTTATCGAAAAATATGAGTTCTTGCTTCTTACACAGAATTCTATATTTTTCTGTGAATATCAGTCCATACTGTTATCAAAGACTTGATCTGACTTTGACATTGTGATGCTATGACTAAAACAAGTTTTAATTTAACTAACTGCAATTAAATACTGTTTATTCGCTGAATACCCCCCATCGACCCATCCTTTATTTAACCCATGGCCTTGCCAGAAATGCTAGACATAACAAAGAAAATGGCATAAAGGGGTTAAAAAAAAAAGAAACAAAAAAATGAAATACTAACAGGGCTACTCCCTGCCTGAAAACAAATGAAGTGGTCCACAATTCTTAGCAGCATTTGTGCTCTTCGAAGAAGCAGTGGCACTGTTCCATCCTGAAAGCTATTTTTTTTTTTTGAAAAAGCATGTATCTGTTTAGCTCCCTAAATAGATTCTCTCAATTGTTACACTGAACTGTGAAAAAGAAAAACAAATTGCAAAAATACAGACCTATCTTATGTATTTCCATATTGACTATCACCATGCAGTGATGGTTGGTTGAGATGAACATGTTCTTCTCCCATTGTAAACCCCACATTTGCACACAAATGTTTCAACCTCTCAACCCTGCTGAAAAATCCGGCTTGGTTTAACCAGCTACCAAAAAGCCACAATTTAACAAGCCACACTGGTCAAGCTGGGAGACCATCTTTGCCAGCTGGTAAGTGCTCGTAGAAATGAAACTAGTAATAAGGAAGCTGGAAAATAACTTGCCAGATGGCAATGAAGGTCAGACCAATCTGAATTTTTCAGTAGGGAAATGTTTCATTCTCTCATGCAGTTTCACTTTCTTGTTGGAGAATTCACCCTCTCTCACTCACTAAGGGTTTATTCTCTTTTTCATTTTTCATGTTCCGTGCTCACAGATACCTTTTTTGTGCACGATTCATGGCAGCTTGTGCTCTGTTTTAACGACCATGCTTGCTGTTCTGAGCATGCATGTCATCTGTCCTTGCCATACGTACAGTCATGGGTAAAAAAGTACACCCTCCTTTTAATTTTATGTTTTTATTTATCAGGGCCTAAATAACAATTGAATGGTCCTCACCTACCTCTATAAACAAACAACTAACCTCAGACGACAACAAAAAACACAACAGATTACAATATGTAATTATTTTTTCCTGAAAATTAAAGGAACATTCAGATACCAGGTGGGAAAAAATAAGTAAACTCTTTGTGTTCTGGATAACTCAGGTGTTTGTCTACATCATGCCAAGAAGAATGAACATCAGCCATGGCCTCAGAGAAGCAATTGTTGCTGCTCATCAATCTGGGAAGTGTTATAAGGCCATTTTCAAACAATTTGAAATTCACTGTTCTACAGTGAGAAGGATTGTTTACAAATGGAGGGCCTTCCAGACAGTTGCCAATCTTCCCAGGAGTGGGCATTCCAGCAAGTTCAGTGCAAGGTTGGACCGTTTAATGCTCAGAGACATTAAAAAAACCCTGAAGAGCTACAGCATGTGACCTACAGGCCTCTGTAAGCACATTAAATGGTTACATTCATGATAGCTCAATCAGAAAAAGGCTGAACAAGTATGACTTTCATGGAAAGGTGGCCAGGAAAAAGCCCCTTCTCTCCAAAAAGAATATGACTTAGGTTTGCAAAATTGCATCTGAACAAACTGCAAAAGTTCTGGAACATTATCCTTTGGACTGATGAAACCAAAGAGGAGATGTTTGGTCATCATGCACAGCACCATGTTTGGCAAAAACTAAAACTGTATATCACCCCAAACACCTTATACCAACTGTCAAGCCTGGTGGTGGAGAGGTAATGATTTGGGTTTGTTTTGCAGCCATGGGACCTGGGAAACAAGCAGTCATTGAGATAACGATGAGCACCACTTTATACCAGAATATTCTTGACACAAATGTGAGGTCATCTGTCCAGCAGCTTAAGCTGGACTGGAATTGGGTAATGCAACAGGACACTGATCATAAGCACACTAGCAAACCAACATCTAAATGACCAAATAAGAAAAAAATCAAATTGTTGGAATGGCCAAGTCAAAGTCCAGACCTCATTCTCATTGAGATGCTGTGGCAGGATCTTAAGAAAGTTTACATAAACGAATGCTCTCAAACATCAATGAACTGAAGCAATGTTGTAAAGAAGAGTGGGACAAAATTTCTCCAAAACAATGTGAGAGACTGATAAACTCCTAAAGAAAATGTTTACTTCAAGTTAGTTTTGCTAAAGGTGGTTCTACATTTCTGAATTATAGGGTGTACATATTTTTTCGCACCTGGTTGGTTTACTTTTTTGAAAAAATGACTACATATTAAAATCTTTTTTTTAGGTTATTTGTTTGTTTACAGAAGGTGGTGAGGACCACACAATTGTTATTTAGACCCTGATGAATAAAAACAGGAGGAGGGTATACTTTCTTTTTCCCAGGACTATATTTTATGCCTGTACTGTACTGTATGTGACAAGTGAATAGACTGTGTTTGTGTTTGTGTTTGTGTGTGTGTTGACAGATCTAATCTATGAGGATGGCATCTGTGTGAAGCCGTCAGACTGTCCTTGTGAACACCGGGGAATGCTGTACCCCTCAGGACACACTATACAGGAGGAGTGTAACAATTGGTTAGACACAACATAACCTCTATATAATGTCTACATACTGTAATATTTAGACATAAGATTTAAGACATATGTATTTTTTTTAAATTGGAAATATAATGGTATGTAAATAGCATTATAGAAATATTTCCATTGACTCTATACCTGTAATGTCTCCATCTCTTTTAGCACATGTGTCGGGGGTGTGTGGAACTGCACGGATCACAGCTGCCCAGGTTCATGCCCTTTCAATCTTTAACTCTATCCTTCTTTTCCCTCTTATTCAGTCTCTATTGCTTTTACCTACTCCTCCTTCCTAAAAATGGCTTTTAGAGTAGCTTCCACTAATAGACTATTGTCCTATGTTCGTGATTGTCAGTGGCTTAGCAGGGTGGTGGTGTGCAACCTTGGGTTTGATATATTATGGCAGTTCCATTTGCTAATTCGTGGGTGGTGAACATAACATGCATACAGCACAAATAGCATTATTTTGCACTTGCATTGTTTAGTCACCCCAGACATCAAATTAATGTCTCACTTAGTTTGTTTGATCACATTTTATTGGCTACCAGCTGCTGTGGTGAAAAACAGGATTAACCAATTGGGATCATGTATTTCCACATTTCTATTTGAAAGATACTAGCCAGAGTGACTAGATGTCTACTGCAGGGTAGATCTGGTTTTATAAGGTAAGATGTCTTCTATCCCATTTTACTAGCGCATTATTTTAAGCATTTTCAGTGGAACTGTCATAAAGGTATTTTTTCCTACACCTATTAATGTTATTAATATGTCAAGTCTGATAGTAGACCCTGACTTAAATAATTAAATGACAAATTCTGTGTACTTGTTGTACTTATCAGTACAGATCAAACAATGATTTTATTTAATTCAGTTCAATTCAATATTATTTGAATAGAATGGGCATTGCAATAGAATAGAATGGGCATTGCACAAAACAGCTTTACAGATATGGATTTAGGTGTAGATTCCTTATGGGCAAGCCAACGGTGATGGTGGCAAAGAAAAACTTCTTGAGACAACATGAGGAAGAAATTTTGAGAGGAACCAGACTCAAAATGGAACCCAACCTCTTCTGGGTGACATCAGATAGTGGGAATATGAATCGTTACTTATCTACTGAGCCACCACTGCCTTCTTTACATATCATATTCATGATATTTGCCACATATGCATATAATTTACCGAAAGCTCATCCTAGCCTCTTTAACTCCTAGCTTGTTATTCAGATATTCATCATATGCACTGATATCACTTTTCTCATTTTTTAATTATCTGATATCAGGATTGTGTTTATCAGATGACTGTCTGCAAGGTTCTATTTCCAGGTTATGCAAAACACTGGAAACAGAATAAAATATGTGCATGTTAAATTCAATGCCATAACAGTTAGATACTGATCCAGAGTTTCAGGACACTATTGGAATGGTAAATTCTTATTTTGGACCACAGATAAATTTATGCAGGTGTAGGTACTGAGACAATACATTGTAAGCACAAACCTCAGGTTTGAAAATAATTTGACTCAGTGCTAAATTCTTTTAAAACTTCAAGAAAATATATTGTGTTCTAACTACTGTTAAGTAGCTAGAATTAGAAATATAGTCCCCTCCAAAAGTATTGGAATGGCAAGGCTAGTTATTTTGAATTTGAGATAAAAAGGTGAATATGAGACTTCAGCTGTTATTTCCTGATATTTACATCTAGATGTGTTAAACAACTTACAGTAGAACAAGGCACCTTTGGGGGCAGAACACAATTTTTAGGTGAGCAAAAGTATAGGAACAGATAAAGTAAATAACACCTAATATTTGATTACATATACCTTGCTTGCAATAACTGACATCACCAAACTGTTGCATTCTTCTTTTGTGAGGCTTTTCCAGGCTTGTACCACAGCTTCTTTCAGTTGTTGTTTGTTTTAAAAAAATAGGTGAGTTCAAACAAAAGGTACCGTGTTCTACATTAACACATCTAGGTGTAAATGGAAATGAAAGCTGAAATTCAGCTCTATCGTCTCATATTTATCTATATATTATCATATTTATTATCTCAAACCCAAATGTCTTCAGTGCATAGCAAAAAAAAAATTCCAATACTTTTAGAGGGGACTGTAGCCGTTAGCAGTGTGTACAAATATTCGAATACCTGGGTATCTCTTTGAGGCACCAGTATTTGAATACTTATATCACTTTCTGGGTATTTGTTATGCTCTATGTTCACATGAAAGGGAGAAAATATGGAAAAGATAAGCAATGTATAGCTATATTTTCATGTAGAGAGAAGCACTCTAATGGTGTTGAAAGTTAGCAGTGTGCATTGGGCAAAAAGTCTTGGGAGCAGGCAGCCAAAAGCTTGTGTGACAAAAGTGATAATACATTTCCAATAACTTTCAACTCCATGACACAGATCAGGTACATTAAGTTTCCAGATTAAGCCCTTTTTACACCAGATCAATGCTGTATACACTGCATATCCCATCCACTCAATATGCATTGTCACAGTTATCATGCAAAGTTTGATAATCCTATGAGATTTTCACTGAATCTTAACCTATAACAGAATGCATGCTGCTGCAGTAGAGTTGCAGGCTGAAATAGTGAGCTGTCATCCAGTGAAGCTGACTAAGTAAAACCTGTTCTGTGAATTTAATATTTTTCATTATATTACATGTCAATATGTAAACATACTATCAGCAAGAAAGTTTAATTGCCATGGGAAAATGATACTTGTATACTTGATTGTCATATTCAAGATTTTTCTACTCTACTAGTGGTTAAATGAATATCTGTTCATTAACTCTTACAGATATTTGAATAGTAAAATAGGCACATCTTTATCTATATCCTGTATAGGGTGCTGAAGTGTGAGGAGTAGTGTGAGGAGTGCATTATATGATGTTCTTTCAGTCACTTTCATTGTACAACACAGAAGTAAATATGTAGCATACCCTATTTCACTGAAGAAAATATTTTAGCTAGATTATAAATAGTTTGAATAAGGTATTATTGGGAACAGGCTAACTGGAAGATGTTTTTATTATATGCATAACTCTAACTATAGCCCTGCAGTTCTAACGTAAAGGTAGAATGTAATGTGGTTGATAAATATGTTATGTGTGTTATATGTTGCAGGGGAATGCTCGGTTACAGGAAACATGTATTTTCAATCTTTTGATGGCCGCATTTACACCTTCCCAGCTACATGTCAGTATGTTTTAGCCAAAAGCCGAAACCCAAGCGGGTTCATTGTGACAATCCAGAATACCCCATGTGGATCTGTAAGTGCCTCGACAAATTTATAAAATGCTGTTGATTTCACTCTAATGAATAATTTTATAAATTTAGATCAATCAACTTGTAGTTGTGACTCTTAAAAATCATTTCAGTTAGATGTCAGACTACATACAAATTAAGAGAAATACTGTGAAATTGGAAATTCTGTGAAATTGTTTCACAGAAGCTGAAGGTTATGTTTGTAAACATGGTTTTACACCTGAGCGGAGGACCACCAGAATGGTTTCCTTCAGAACTAGTCAAGTATTCCCATTTGCCCATTTCCTTTTCAAGTAGCAATAGCTACTCCTCATGTCTGTCACCTTATGTCTGTCACCATGAGCTCACATGGGTAGTCTATAAAAGAGGAGCCACATCCTCCTCCTCCACTGACCATTCTCATCCACCCCGAGTGACCGAGGTGGCCTGGCAGCCCTCCACTCAGTCACAGAACCTTCCACATAACCTTCCATTCTACTTCCTCGACTGCCAGGATGGTTTTTGTTGGTTTTATTAATGGTGTTTGATTGTGTGCTTTGCCAGACAATAACAGACAGCACTTACAACCGTTAATACTGCTTTATCTTCATGATTTGCATCACGCAAAGGCTGATATTGTACTGTGGATAAGAATTGCTGTTTCACTCTATTGAGTTTGAGGATCACTGAAACTCACCACAGGGAACACATGGACTGCAATGAAGCAGACAGTATTGTCACTTACATACACTTTTGAGGAAACCCCGGGAAGAGAAGTTTCCAGTCAACTGCAAAATTCCAAAAATTCCAAGATGTCAATCAAAGTGAGGGATGAAAAGACTAAAAGATAGCGAGGGATTTAGATAAAAGATAAGGGCCCAGTGTTTGTCACCATAATGAGAAACCTTTCCATCTGCCTGCATACATTCGGTATGTATGTAGATGGAGCATGCATACTCAAGAGTGTGCATGACCCTTAGCGAACATGCCAGTATGCTGTGGGTATGCACCCAGGGCCCATTCCCATCATTTTAAGGTGAGTAGTATACTGTGCCACAGTGGCCCATTCATCTGGATGGGTGGGGACAGAGAGCATGTCAGTAACTTTAGCAAAATAGTTTGCATAGTGTGTTGAATGCATTGCAGTGTCAAACTAACAGTGATGGGTGTGGAAAAGCAAATAGCTATAGATTTGTACCAATGCATCCTGGCCAAAAGCCTTTTTGCTGCCTTGTCTGGGAGTTGTCTACTCTGCCATGGGTGTTCCAAATTAACATACCCACCTCCATATGGATTTGCCAATACCCAGGTATAGGTTTGCTGATTAGATAACTGCATGAATGTGGAGGTGTACAGGTGTTCCTAATAAAGTGAACAGTGAGTGTATGTTAACTCTTTAATATTTAATAATGATTTGATTAATATTTAATACAGGAAAAATCCTAATTTGAGAGAATCCCCACAGAAAATCACACATCCAAGCCGAGAAAACTCTCCCATTCACTGATCAGGCCTGGTTTATACTCCTACATTAAGACTTATTACGAGCTGACTATGCATCATTCATGTCTGCAGCCCTGCTCATTGACCTGTCTTCAGGTGAATGCTGATTGTTTGGCGGTCTGTCCGGTTTCATACTCAGAAATATTGTGATGAGATGTTATTTCTATTGCGAGTGTAATCGAATTCAGAATAATATTGTTTGATTCAGAGTAATATTGTTTCAAATATATCTCAAGTGTAAACTATAAAATATTAATCAATAAGGTGTAAACAATAAATTGCATCCTAATAAATTTTCCCTAATTGCATCCATTACTATATGCCAAAGTAACGGATGAAAAGCACTTTGTAAAAATCTCAGTTTAGACTTAATCATTCTGTTAGTTTCTCGGGGTGGTGTTTTTAATAAAATGTCTCCTCTATGATAAAACTTTTGCATCAGACAGACAAGTCAACAACGTGAGCATATATTTTCCTCTGTGTTTCATGTTTGCTTCACACATGGTGATACTGTATGATCATGTTTTTGTATAATGGATTTATTTACAAACATATTTAGAAAACGTCTCCAGGTTACATATGTAACCATGGTTCCCCGAGGGAACGAGACGCTGCGTCACGAAACGCTATGGGAACGCCCCCGCGTGACCGCGCTCTGAATCACGTGTCTAATCCGTCCAATGGATGGGCGAGACGTCACGGGCGGGGTGACGTAGCGACCCGGAAGCATAAAAGCCCGAGCGGCGAGCCCCGCGTTAGCTTACTGGAAAATGAAGCAAGCGCCGCAGGGACGCCGGAAGTGTGGCACCGAGACGCAGCATCTCGTTCCCTCGGGGAACCATGGTTACATACGTAACCTGGAGACGTTCCCCTTCAGGAACTCGAGCTGCGTCACGAAACGCTATGGGAACGAGTATACCCACGCCGCCAGACTTACAAGTCCCTGCCTCCAGGAGGAGGCAAGCCTAAGGCACAAGGACAGAGGAGCCGGGAGTGGCTCGGGTATCAAGGTCATAAAACCTGGCAAAGGTCAGGGGCGTGGACCATCCCGCCACGTTGCAGATGTCCTGTAAGGACACACCTGCCAGAAAGGCCTTAGAGGCCGCCACCGCTCGGGTAGAGTGAGCCTTGACCCCCAGGGGACTGGGGAGACCAGAGGACTCGAAAGCCAGAGAAATGGATTCTACAATCCACCGGCTGAGGGTCTGCTTAGAAGCAGGAAAACCCCTCTTAGGGGGACCAAAGCAAACAAGCAACTGGTCCGCCTTTCTCCACAGGGCAGTTCTGTGGATGTACGCGTCCAGTGCTCGCACTGGACACGTACAATTGAGCTTCCGATGGTCGGGCTCCCTAAAGGGAGGAGGACAGAAAGCCTGCAGCATGACCGGCCGTGGTGCCGAGGAGGGGACTTTCGGTACGTACCCCGCTCGGGGGTACAAGAATGCTTTGGCCAAACCAGGCGCAAAGTCTAAATAGGAAGGGGCCACCGAGAGGGCCTGAAGATCCCCCACTCTCCTAAGAGAGGAAATTGCCAAGAGAAAGGCAGTTTTCAACGTCAGAAGACAGTCCAAAATCTCCTCTATGGGCTCGAAGGGGGGTTTGCAGAGAGCCTCTAAAACCACGGCCAGGTCCCACGAGGGGACCCGAGATCGAGCTGGAGGTCTGATCCTCAGTGCACCGCGGAGGAAACGTGTCACCCAGGGGTGCCTGCCCACTGACTGGCCATCGAGAGGGGCGTGGCAGGCCGCAATAGCCGCCACGTACACCTTCAGGGTGGAGTGGGTCAGTCCCGCGGAGAGGCGGGCCTGCAAGAACTCCAGCACTGTACCAACTGGGCAGTGAACAGGGTCAAGCCGGCGGTCTCCGCACCAGGAAGTGAAAAGTTTCCACTTCAGGGCGTACAGTTTCCTCGTAGAGGGAGCTCTGGACTGGAGGATGGTCTCCACAACCTCGGTTGAGAGACCGGAAGCGCGGAGTTGTGCCCCCTCAGAGGCCACACCCACAGCTTCCACAGCTCCGGGCGGGGGTGAAGATGGCCCCCCGCCTGTGAGAGGAGATCCCTCCTGATCGGAATCTCCCATGGGGAGCCGTCTAGGAGGGAAATCAGGTCCGAGAACCATACTCGGCCCGGCCAGAACGGGGCTACTAACAGTAGACGAATTCCGTCCCGGCGCGCTCTCTCCAGAACTCCCGGGAGCAGAGCGACCGGAGGAAAGGCGTACAGACGCAGCCTCGGCCACGGCTGTACCATGGCATCCAGTCCAAGAGGAGCTGGATGAATCAGAGAGAACCAAAGGGGACAGTGCGACGTCTCCTGCGTCGCAAACAGATCCACCTGGGCTCTGCCGAACATACGCCATATGAGCTCCACCACCTCGGGGTGGAGTCTCCATTCCCCGGGCACCGGCCTCTGCCTCGACAGGGCGTCCGCTCCCACGTTGAGATGACCAGGGATGTAGGCCGCTCTCAATGAGAGGAGGTTCCCTTGGGACCACACAAGGATCTGGAGCGCCAGCCTGTAAAGGGGGCGGTTGATGTAAGAGACCACCGTCGTGTTGTTGGTGCGCACCAACACGTGGCGGCCTCTTAGGTCTGGGAGAAAGTGTTTCAGAGCTAGAAACACGGCCAGCATCTCCAGGCGGTTGATGTGCCAAGTGAGATGGCGGCCGCTCCACAGACCACGGGCAGGACGGCCACTCATGACCGCTCCCCATCCGGTGAGGGACGCATCCATCGCTAGCACTACGCGGCGACCAGGAGCTCCCAGGACCGGGCCCTGAGACAAGAACCCAGGTTCTCTCCACACAGCTAAGGCACAGCGGCATTGTCGCGTGACCTTGATCATGCGGAGCGGGTTTCCTCTGTTTCGGAAAAACCCCCTGGTCTTGAGCCACCACTGTAGGGGTCTCATGTGCAGCAGGCCAAACGGTATCACGTTGGACGCAGCTGCCAATAGGCCCAGCAGTCTCTGAAACTGCTTTACAGTGAGTGACCGGCCTACTTTCACTCTCGCGACCGCTGTGAGGACCGACTCGATCCGAGCAGGAGACAAACGTGCCTGCATCGCGGTCGAATCCCACACGACGCCTAGATAAGCGGTTCTCTGAGCTGGAGAAAGCACGCTTTTCTCGGCGTTTAGTCTTAACCCCAGTTCCTTCATATGGGCGAGAACGGCATCTCGATGCCGAGCCGCCATCTGCTCTGAATGAGCTAAAATCAACCAGTCGTCGATATAGTTCAGTATGCGGATGCCCTGTAGTCGCATAGGAGCCAGGGCAGCATCCACGCACTTCGTGAAGGTGCGGGGTGAGAGTGCTAGGCCGAAGGGAAGAACCCGATACTGGTAAGCTTCGCCCCCGAAAGCGAACCTCAGGAACTTCCTGTGCGGGGGAAGGATGGAGATGTGGAAATACGCATCTTTTAGGTCGATCGTGACGAACCAGTCCTCAGACCTGATCTGAGACACGACCTGAGTGACCGTAAGCATCCTGAACTTCAGTCGAGCGACTGAGAGGTTCAATTGCCGCAAGTCCAAAATGGGACGCAGCCCTCCCCCCTTCTTGGGAACAATGAAGTACCGGCTGTAGAACCCTGACTCCCTGTCGTGAGGAGGGACCACCTCGATGGCCTCCTTCCTCAGGAGAGTACGTACTTCCTGCTCCAATACCAGAGCCTGCTCGGGACCCACCACAGTGGGAAGAACCCCAGAAAAACGAGGTGGAGGCGAGCCGAACTGAATTCGGTAGCCTCTTTCTACAGTACGCAGGACCCAATGAGACACATTCGGCAGAAGTTTCCACGCTGCCAGAAAGCTCACTAAGGGAATCAGTCTCTCGAGACTGACCTCTGGTGTAATAGAAGCGGTTAGCTGGGTGCCCTGAGGCGGCGAACCGACATGGGGGAAATGAGCTAACCGCTGCGAAGGCCTCAGGAGAGGCCGCGAGCCTCCCAGACCCGCTACGTTGCCGGGCGAGAACTGGGAGAGGCGCTCGCCGGAGACCGCTGCGCCCTGAAGCACCATAGGTGGCAGTGTTGGCAGATCGACCTCCTGAGGGCACTGGGGGGACCCGGGCACCGTAAGATGAGGTGTACGCCGCGTCGCCCCAGAGGGGCCCGCCCTCGGAAGCCCTGGGCCAAAACCATCAGGGCTTCTTAGCCGCGGCCCTTCTGGACATGAGGACGGTCCTCAGATCCGCCTTAGTGCCCGAAGGGCTGGGCCCAGAGCGTCGTCGCGACTCCTGCTCCCGCCTCGGGGGAGCACGGGAGGCGACGCTCTGCTTTTGGGCCTCCCTGTAGGAGGGGGCCGTACACGGAGGGGGCTGCCCCCGCCCGGCAGCCCCACGAGCTAGAGAGCGACGGGGGAGGAACCGCTGGAACGCCGCCGCCTGAGCACGGGCCTGCTGGTATCTCTCGACGACGGAGTCTACCGCATCGCCAAACAGGCCCGAGGGAGTAAGCGAGGCGTCCATGAGCACGACCCTGTCCTTCTCTTTCATATCGGACAGGGTCAGCCAGAGATGCCTCTCCGCCGCCACCAGGACTGCCATAGACCGACCGATAGCACGGGCGGTCTCCTTGGTGGCACGGAGGGACAGATCAGCGGCCCGCCTGAGCTCAGCTACCTGCTCAGACGTACTCTCCCCCTGCTCATCCAGCTCTGTAAGCAGGTCAGCCTGGTACGCCTGTAACACCGCCATGGTGTGCAGACACGCACCGGCCTGACCTGCTGCCGTGTACGCCTTGCCTACCAGCGCTGAGGTGGTCCGCAGCGGCTTGGTAGGCAACGCCGGAGCCTTCAGGGACGATGCAGCAGCAGGGGACAGATAGCTGGCTAGCGTCTGTTCAACCCTGGGCATCGCCCTGTAACCGGAGTAGTCCAGCCCCGCCACATTAGTGTAATGGGAAGACGTGGGGCTGAACAACCGGGCCGAAAATGGCCTATTCCAGGACCTCGACACCTCAGTGTGGAGGTCCGGAAAAAAGGGCAGGCTCCGGGGCGGAGGTGGCGGCCTACTGCGCAAAAAACCTCCTCGGAGGACGATAGGTGGAGCGCCGAGTCCGCTCCCCGGGGGGAAGAAACCACAGAGCGTGCTTCCGAGCCCAGGGAGGGGACAGAGGACCTGGAGGGTGAGGAAGGAGAAAGGGACTGGCCCGTCTCCATTCCTTCCGCCAGGTCCATCTGCGAGCCCCACGAGCGCAACCGCCGCTCTGCCTCGGCAGAAGCGGGGCCGGCACCGCGAGGCACGCTAGTGAGGGCTCCCTCCTCAAAGAGAGCCCAGCGGGAGCGGAGAGTGCGCAGCGGTAAACGCTCGCAATGTGCGCAGCCGGCTCCCTCGAGAGCCGACTGAACATGCTCCGCTCCCAAACAGGCAACGCACAGACTGTGTGTATCCCCGCCCGTAATAAATCGCGGACAGGGAGGAACACACGGCCTGAAGCGCTGCCCGCTCTCGCCCTTAGTCTTATCCTTGGCTTTAGGCATGCCAACGATAAAACACCAAAAGACAAAAATAGACAGACAGTAAACACAGAGCGCTTGCTGAAAACAGGAAGCTAACGCGGGGCTCGCCGTTCGGGCTTTTATGCTTCCGGGTCGCTACGTCACCCCGCCCGTGACGTCTCGCCCATCCATTGGACGGATTAGACATGTGATTCAGAGCGCGGTCACGCGGGGGCGTTCCCATAGCGTTTCGTGACGCAGCTCGAGTTCCTGAAGGGGAACTACAATCATGATATTGTGGCATGTGTGAATATAAAGTGTGAGGCTTTATACAATCTATAGCTCATTATCATGGCCAGTTGAATTCTGCAGGATTGCACACTTTCTTGAACTCCTAATAAAGACACAATGTAGGTTACGTAAACTTCAGCAACTCAGTTAAATTAAAATCTAAATTTTAATTTCTAAACTAAATTTAAATAACACCTTCATCATTACAGTGAGTGCTAGAAGTGCTTCAATACATGACCTGCCTGACACTGCTGAATAAAGAAAAGTGAAAATGTTTAGAAATGCTGTCAGGATTCACTTGATTTATAATTAATCACACAAGGTTTCTTTTTCCCCCAGCACTTTTCAAAGCAAAATTATGCCCATATTGAATTCTATTTATTAATCCTAAAGTGAAACACAGAGCTCTCCTATGGCTCTTTTTCACAGGCTCTGTTCTGTAAACAGAGCTCTGTTCTGTTCTTTTTAAAATGCAATTGAATCAGGTCTTGTCCAGCGTGAATTGGCCGTATGTATTAATCAGTCAGGAACATCATGGAACATTTAACTCTGTTTATGTTTCACTGGGTTAAATAGCAGCCATGAAAACACACACTTGCATGTTCATGCACTTAGGCTACTAGGCTTGTTCTTTATAACATTAGCAAGTTGATTTTAAAAGAAGTACATTAGCCTGCTAAATTAGTTATACTATATGGTACCTGACCATCACCCATATGTGCTTGCTGAACATTCCAAAGTTTCCTTTGCTGCTGTAACAGCCTCTAGTCTTCAGGGAAGGCTTTCCACTAGATTTTGGAACATGGTTATGGGAATTTCTGCCCATTCAGAGCACTAGTGAGGTCAGGCACTGATGTTGGGTGAGGAGGCCTGGCACACAGTCGGTGTTCCAATTCATCCCAAGGTGTTCAAACTTAGCACAGTTTGCAGTCTGCTTTGCTTTTATTGCAATTATTAATCATGAAATATGTCCAGATTATTCTGGACATATTTCATTTTGTGTCCTCTCTTCATTAGAATGGCAAGATACCCTAGGATCACATACAGTGGATATAAAGATCTACACATTCTGCCCAAAAAGTTCTACCTTGGTCTCATCAGAGTATAACACATATTGCCACGTGGTTTAGGCAGGCTTGCATGTTTCTTTCATGCGAAAGGGCTTCCATTTATCCCTTTCCTACCCCATAGCCCAGACATGTGAGAATGTGAGAGAATGTTGTCACATGCCGGGAGTGACCAGTACATGCTAGATGTTCCTGGTGCTCCTTTAATGTTGTCATAGGTCTTTTGGCAGCCTTCCTGATAAGTTTTCTTCTTGTTCTTTCATCAATTTTGGACAAATGTCCTATACTTGGTAATGTCACTGTGATGCCCCATTTTCTCCACTTGTTGATGATGACCTTCACGGTGTTCCATGGTACATCATTTTAGAAATTCTTTTGTGCCCCTTTCCTGGTCCATACCTTTTGACAATGAGAGGCTGTACATGCTTTGTAAGTTCTTAGTGGACCATGACCAGTCATGAAAATCCTACGTAAACAGCTGATCTTTAATTGGGGTTAATCAGAATCACTTCACTGATGACAGGTATATGATAATTACTTTTGAATATGAGTTTGAATGTGATTTTTTTTTAACAGGGGTGTGTAGAATTTTTTTATATCCACAGTAGCATCACCTGGTATGAGACAGTGAAATTGGCGCATATTGAGCGCAGTATATGGCCAATAGTAATACTGTTACAATACCAGTATTAGTATCAATGCTTCCCTTTCAATGCAAACCACATTTGTTTTAAAGTTGTCAGATTCTTTGAAATATCCTTTTAAAATGCACCCCAGCGAATAGCAAAAAAGCAATTTCTTTCTCACAAGCACACCAGTGGGAAATGGGCAGCCCCTGCTTAAAGGACTTCCTGCATGCCTGTTGACAAGTTTTCACACAGTATAAGTTAATTGACTTGTTGAATGGACTTGCCTCCGCAGTGCCCGGTCAAAGAGTAGGTCATGTGTACATTCCACGACAAAGTTAAACAGGACAAAAAAGTCAAATATTACAGGGTGTCCGAAAAGTCAAGATTCAAGAGTTTATTGCTATATGCACAATAAAAACAGGCAGTTACACTGTACAATGAAATTCTTCCTCTGCATTTCTTCAAATAAACCATCGATACTGTACAGATTGTGTTATAAAATGGTTGGAAATTACACTGTGGTGTGAGGTGTAGAGGTGGAGTGTGATATAATACAAGTATGAAATGAAATATGTTACAAGTACTAATGTGAGATAGGTAGGCTGTAGTGCACTTGTACAATAATAGAGACATTCGGTGTCAGACTGTATAAATATAAATATAATGCAATTATAAACAGTGATACAATATGTTTTATCTTTACATGCAAAAGGCTCACTGGACAGAGTCAGTTGTACATGCTGTAGGAGTGGCAGTGAGAGTTATTGATAGGCCAAATGGCCTGCAGATAAAAACTGGTGTTGTTCTGGGAGGCAACACAGTTATATGTGAAGAGAATGTAGTCTTTGCAGGTTCCACCAAGCTTTGAACTCAGATCACATACATATATGTGAGTTTGTTTTCTTTCTTTCTTTCTTTCTTTCCACTTACTTTTGTATTTATTGTTTCCTTACAGGTGAAAAATGGCATTAACATTTGATAAAAGGGATAGGATAGAGATAGTGCTTCTTGGTACTTCTTGGTGCTCTCATTGGTTCTTGACTCTTTGGACACCCTGTAGAATTATTAGAATTACTGTCACTCATGTGCACATCAACACACTATATTAGCAAAAATCAAATGATTACAGAGCTATACTGACCGTCTTTGAATACAGTTCCTCAACTCCTCAACAAGACAACGATGGGAAGGAAGATAAAGCATTTCTTTACAATTGGTACTTGCCAAAGAAACAAGCAAATGGGAACATTCCACTGGCTGTGAAGGAAACCATCTTGGTAGTCTGGAACAAAAGGAAGTAGAACACATACATTTACTAGATTAGTAAATAGTTATGGAATAGAGATGCCTGCCAGATTTCTTTTGCTCCTTCACAGCTCTTTGGTGAAGATGAAACAGAGTTTGAAATGCTATATGCGTCAACATTTGATAGAATATCGAAAAGCTCAAAACCTTCTTTTTCTCAAAGTGGCCATCTCCTAAAGCTCAGAGCTGATGACAGTTAAACTCAATTTGCATGAAGCACCTTGGTATACTAGGTCTCTGTCTGGAATCTGTCATTCAGCTTATCTCTGACAGCAGTAAACTGTTTCAGTAAACTGTTTTTGGGCAGACTGCACGTGGTAGTGTCTGTAGCCTCATGAATGAAGCAATTCAGCCTCAGAGTGGGTCATATCTATGTGAACAGCATACACATGAATTCAAATTTCCTCACAATCTCTGATCTCTCATGAATAAATGCCCAGTTTCTGAACTACATAATTAATGAATTATCTAAAATTGAATCTTTAGATACAATATATTGCCCTACCTGTTTAGTTAATCTTCACTAGTGCTTACAATGCCTCTACAGGTCTGTGTGTGCGTGTGTGTGTGTGTGTGTGTGTGTGTGTGTGTGTGTTGTACTGTAGAATCTGGATGGGGCTTGTATTCAGTCAGTGAACCTGGTCCTGAATGAGGACCCTCGCACTGAGGTCACGATCAGCCACAGTGGGGAGGTGTACATGGCAAGCCAGATCCGTATCTCTCTACCATATTCAGATGGTAACGTGTTGTTTCTGCTACAGACAAAGATAATAAGTAAATTGAATATTATGCTACTGTTCTTGTGTTAAACTTTAATGCATGCATTCATCTTTCTACATAGAGATGTTTCAGATCCAGGAGCTGTCATCCATGTTTGTCCAGGTAAAGACAGTGCAGGGTTTACAGCTACAGTACAACTGGAAAGAGTTCCGCCTGTACTTGCAGCTTGGGGAACTGTGGAGGGATGACACAGTGGGGCTATGTGGTACCTTCAATGGCAACATACAGGATGACTTTCTGTGAGTATCTTGTGTTTCATCCTATTTTAGAAATACACACCTTCTTTGTCTCCAACTCTCAGTTCCTGTGTAAATCCCAAAGTTGCTGGCCACAGATAACATTTTACCTTTACACTGATTGACACACTTTGTTTATCTTTTTGTGATGAGTGGATACTGCACTTGTAATTTTCCTATTTGAAGACTACAGTGGGACAGATTCAATCTGATGTAATGTAGGCTGTTTGTACACTTGATTTGAAACATTTATTCTCCTGCTTCTATGGCAAATGTCAAGGCATTAAACAAATGTGTTAATAGTAAACTACAGCACAATAAATCATGGTCTCTTCCATCTAGCAATGTCTTGTGTTTGTCTGTGTTTTGATTTGTCTGTTGTATGAATGCATGCATTTTAGTGCACCCTCAGGCATGATAGAGAGCTCTCCAAACTTGTTTGGGAATGCTTGGCGCTTGTCATCAGCCTGCATGCCACGGCCCAGTTTGCCTCAGCTGGATCCATGTGATACTCATCAGCAAGCCGGTAACACACACACACACTTTTAGAGAAATGATAATCTGGGTGTATGTGAAATGACTTGATTTAGGTGGCGGGCCTTGCAGTCTGTTTCAAATTGATCGATCCCTGGCTTAGGATTGAGTAAAAACTGTCTCATGCTTCATTTATACTGGCATAATTTTTTTGCCATTGCAGTGGTGATTGTTGCCATTCTGAGTTTGTATATTTGCACCTTTTTTCATAAGTAAACAAGTAAACAGTTTGGTTTCTATGTTAGCATAGAGATTTTCTTTGCTTAGACACACAGGCAGTTTGGTTTAGACAGATTACTATGCAAAGTCATTCAACGAAATGTTTGTTACGTTTACATTTGGTATATATTTATTTTTATTCATGTCCAAGGTTCTCATATTGTAAATATAAGGTTAGATATGGAAATGTGTCATGATTCACAGGTTATTGAGTTGTGGAACTTTAGGAAAGCCGTGCACATATGATGAATGTACAGCATGAGTGTTTGGATATATTTTCTTAGTCTTCTCTTAGTCTGTAATAAAATACAGCGCCAAAATTTTTTGTAATAAAATATTCAATGTTTGTTACATTCAGTGTTTATATTTTTTGTAAGTTGGCTAAAGCATTCCCTGTGGAACCCAATATAAGCCAGTGTATCCCAAAACTTATAAATACACACATTTTCGGCAACTACACTTTCAGCTGTGTTAAGTTTCAACCACTGATGTGCACATAGATGAAACTTGGTCCAACTTTTTTTCTGTAAGTTTGATTACAGGGCCAGTTGAATTGGAGGCTACATGCATGCAGCAAACCATTTTAGATTTTTCTTCATGCTAATATTTTACATTTATGCCCACTCACATGCTTTTCTTGTAAGCCTTGATAACAAAGACCTCATCCTCTCTTTCTCACACATACACTCACTGTCCAATTTAACTTTAACTTTAGGAACACCTGTATACCTGCTCATTTATGCAGTTATCCAAGAAGTCATCATATGGCAGCAGCGTAATGCAGTGGTAGCGCAGTGGTAGCTCAGTGGTTAAAACATCAGACTACCAATTGGAAGGTTATGAGTTCAAATCCCAGCACTGCCAAGCTGCCATTGCTGAATTACATGGTACAGGTAAAGAACTTGGTGAAAAGGTGTGATTCCTGTGACTTTAATGGTTGTTGTTGCCAGATGGGCTGATTTGAGTATTTTAGAAACCGCTGTTCTTACAGTTTTTCACACACACGATTCTCTAGAGTTTACACAGAATGGTGAAAAACATCCTGTGTGCAGAGGGTCTGCAGGCTGAAACACCTTTTTGATGAGAGAGATCAGAGGAGAATAACCAGACTGGTCTGAGCTGACAGGAAATCTATAGTAACTCAAATAAGCACTCTTAGCAACCATGGTGAGCAGAAAAGCACAAATTGCACAGAATCTCAGAATGCACAAAATATCAAACCTTGAGGTGGATGGGCTACAGCAGAAGATCACATCAGGTACCTTTCAGATTTGTTCAGATTATTTGAGTTAATATAGACTTCCTGGCAGCTTGAACCAATCTGGCCGTTTTTCTCTGACCTCTCTTATCAACAAGGCATTTCCACCCACAGAACTGTCACTGACTTTTTTTTTTTGTTTTGCACCATTCTTTTTAAACTCTAGAGACTGTTGTGTGTGAAAATCCCAGATGATCAGTAGTTTCTGAAATACTCAAACCAGCCCATCTGGCACCAACAGCCATGCCAAGGTTAAAGCCACAGAGATCACACTTTTTCCCCATTCTGATGTTTGATGTGAGCTTTTTGACCTGTCTCTGCATGATCTTATGCATTGTGCTGCTGCCACATGAATGTTTGATTGGATAACCGTATAAATGACAGGTGTACACATGTTCCTATTAAAGTGGAGGGTGAGTGTATATACTTAATAGAATTAATAGAATAAAACAGTTTATTAAGAATTTTTAGGATGTTATTGTCACTGCTGCTGCCAATGTGGTAGACAAGGTAATGTGATAGGCAGAAGTGTTTAAGAGGAGGTTATACATGACATTTCGCACTTAATTGTTTCTTGTTAAGTAGAGAGATTAAAAAAGCATAATTTTGCAGTAAAATACATTGTTTCATTGCTCCATTATTCACATGTGTAATGTTTACACTGTGGTTTTGTCACCACCCGACAAGTAAGCTGATTGGCCTACTTTCTCTTGATGTATCATAGACAAGCTCTGATTATAATTTCTTTATATAGATGTCCTGCAATATTGCCTGTACTGACTGCGATAAACTTTTTTTTGTTGTTGTTGTTTTGCAATCTTTGTTGCCAACATTTTTACCATGTTAACACAAATTTTTAAATGTGGATACAAAAAACAATGTACTCGTGAGCCAGGGATGGATGAAATGAACATTTTCGAGGCTTGGCCCACAGCCTAATTGGGATCAGTTACATATCATTAAGCTGCATATGTGTCTGCATATTTATACTGCCTGGATTCAGCGTCGTATGCTGTGGAGAAGTGTGACGTATTGATGCAGGAGGTATTTGCTGTGTGTCACGAGCATGTGAGTCCCATGGCCTTCCAGCTGCAGTGCCGTGCAGATGTGTGCAGGTGTGGAACACCGTGTCTCTGTTCTGCTCTTGCCCATTACACACGCACCTGTAGGAAGCACAGTATCATCATTGAGTTCCGTTCACATGTGCCTGAATGTGGTGAGTGAATGTGAATGCTTTTATGTAACTCCTAATCAGCACTACCAAAACTTTAAAGTCTTTTATCTCCCAGTCCCATGCTGAGACCTCTATATGTTGTGCAGCTGTGACATGTCCGCCAACAATGGAATACGGAGTGTGTGTGTCATCTTGTGAACGGCACTGCCTCTCTCTGTCACTCCCACAGTTTTGTGGAGATGAGTGTGAGGAGGGCTGTGTGTGTCCTCAAGGAACATACTACAGCATGCACACGCAGACCTGTGTTAAAAGGTACAGTGACCTACACTTAGCATTACGTAGCTTAACAGAAAGCCTGATATATTCTGATCTGTTTGTCACAGTGGTTTTGCACTTCTATTTTACAGGGCTCACACTGAAAACAACTACTACCATGCACAGTCAGACAGTCCCAGTTTAACACTTAGTCTGAAGAGTTTATAAACATGTGTGTGTGAGACAAACAAGCATATAATTAGGCCGCAGCCTGACTCCATCTACATCTGATGCTTGACTATTCCCCTGCTGCCACATGTAGTTTCTCTCAACTGGCAAATTTTGATTGCCTTTATGCAATGTAAAGGGGGCCAAAGGCAGATTAAAAAAAGAAAACAAGCTGCTGGTACTTATCAGACTGTTTGTAGGCTTTCTATGATTGGGCTTGTTTCAAACCAAGAAATCAAAAATGAAGGGGAAGACTCTAAAAAATTTATTGAAATTGTAACTAAATGAGAGAACTTATATATATATATATATATATATATATATATATATATATATATATATATATATATATATATATATATATATATATATATATATAAATGTATAACAAATAGAAATGTTTTAGTGAAAAAAGAATGAATGAAAAAGAAAAACATACAATAACTTACAGCACATTGTGATTTGGCAATTTTATTATACTCATTCTTGCAAAAATGCTCCAGATCTATTAAATTGTGAAGGGAGCTCCACTGCACAGCACTCTTCAAGTCATTCCTTAGGTTTTCCTTAGGTTTTAGATCTGGACTCTGACTGGGCCATTCCAAAACTTGTATATCTTCTTCTTCTAAAGTCATTCCTTTCCTTGACTATGATTTGTGCTTTGGATCGTTATCGTGCTAGAAGGTGAAAATTTTCTTTATGTTCAGCTGTCTAACAGAGGCCTTTTGGCAGGTTTTGTGCCAAAATAGATTGGTATTTGGGGCTACACATGATTCCCTCTATCTTGACTAGAGCCCCAGTCCCAGCTGAAGAGAAGCAGCCCCAATAACATGATGCTGCCATTTTTTTTTCTTGGGTGATAAGCTGTCTTGTTTTTGCTCCAAACATATCTTTTAGAATGACACACTAAAAGTTCTACCTTGGTTTCATCAGACCATAACACATTTTTCCACATGGTTTGATAAAATTTAGGTGTTCTTGGATGTTTTTCTTGTGAGAAAGGGCTATTGTCTATCCACCCTACCCCATAGCCCAGACATGAAGAATACGAGAGATTGCTGTCACCTGCA
The DNA here is from genome assembly GCF_027358585.1 of Pangasianodon hypophthalmus. Lineage (NCBI taxonomy): Eukaryota > Metazoa > Chordata > Actinopteri > Siluriformes > Pangasiidae > Pangasianodon > Pangasianodon hypophthalmus. Next base: position 13,683,556 of record NC_069734.1, read on the forward strand.
GGGAGTGACCAGTACTTGCCAGATATTCCTGCAGCTCCTTTAATGTTGCTGTAGGGCTCTTGGCAGCCTGCCTGATTAGTTTTTTTAGTATTTTCTCCATTTGTTGATGATGGCCTTCATGGTGTTCACTTCATGACAGAGCGCAAAGCGAGGTCCATAAAGACATGGTTTTTCAAGGTTGGTGTGTAGAACTCGAGTGGCTTGCACAGAGCCCTGACCTCAACCCCACTGAACACCTTTGGAATTAACTGGAATGCTGTCTGATGTCAGTGCATGAGTTCACTGAGTTGTTGTTGTTGTTGTTTGTTTGCTTAAGTGTTGTTGTTGTGTTAATTGCTGTTGTGTCTTTCGCTGCCTTCTTGGCCAGGTAACTCTTGTAAAAGAGATTTGACCTCAATGAGTTTTTATTCTGGTTAAATAAAGGTTACTTACTTACTTACTAATGCACTGACATCAGTGTGTTAGTGAACTCATGCACTGACATCAGTGAAATCAAATCAGCATTTTCACTAATGCTCTTGTGGCTGAATGAACAAATCACAACAGGCACATTCCAAAATCTAGTGGAAAGCCTTCCCAAAAGAGTGGGGGCTGTTAGAGCAGCAAAGGGGGACAACCATCATATTAATGGCCATGGTTTTGGAATGGGATGTTCAACAAGCACATATGGGTGTGAAGGTCAGGTGTCCACATACTTTTGGCCATAAAGTGTATGTGGAGCCTCATTTTAAGGGACCAGAAAGATGGCTGTGGATGTTCTACAATTGTTAAGAACAGTTTGCACTCAGCCTTCCATCATGGAACAGTTAATGACATCAGTTAGATACAATAGACTTTACGTTAAAACTATAATGAATTCAGACTCTGATGCTCATAATCATAAATTGCTCATAAGCTAATAAGTTCCTGTTATCACAATTAGCACTTTTTGACTCAGTGTCACCCAGATGAGGATGGGTTCTCTTTTGAGTCTGGTTCCTCTCAAAGTTTCTTCCTCGTGTTGCCTCAGGGAGTTTTTCCTTGCCATCATTGCCTCTGGCTTGCTCATTAGGGATAAATTCATAAATTAAAAATTTATATCCGGAATTTATACATTTCTGTAAAGCTGCTTTGTGACAAAGTCCATTGTTAAAGGCACTATACAAATTGAATTAAATTGAATTGAATTGAATTGTATTGGATAGTTGGCTGCTCAGCCAAAGAGTATAGAAAAGGAAGGGTACCACCTCGTCTTATGGTGTGGGTATGTATGGCTGCAAATAGAACTGGTTTCTTTGTATTTATTGATGATATGACTTGCTTTATGTAACCTGAATATTAAAGCTGAAAGTCTTCACTTTGACGTCATGTTCATTATTTAATTCTGTAACTCCAATATGCTGTTGGAGCTAAAATAACAATAATTTTGTCACCATTCAAATATTTATGTACCTGACTCTATATCCATCCTTAATTAATTTTTTGTTAATAATACTTACTAGACTATATATTACTTATGTAATGAACTTGTTCATGTAATGCACATATGTATTGTATAGGAGTGAATGCCCATGCTCCTTCCTGGGAGCTGATTACTCCCCTGGAGATGTGATTCTGACATCATCAGATATACAGTAAGATCCTGACATATAATTGTCCAGTTATCTGGCTAATTTGTCTGTTTGTCAGTGTATAACTAAATTAATATTTTATCCTGATTCTCTGTGTAGAATTTGTCAAGATGGAAAAATCGTTTCACAAAACATTATTACCGGTGAGTGTCATTATTTATGGCTTCACATGTGTCTGAAACATGACCCTCAAAATTCAGACGATTTGCTGCATTGAGTTGTGCTGTGCTGTGTGTGTGTGTGTGCAGCTTGGAGAATATATCTCTATTCTTTCAAGGAGTTTTGGAAGAACTGAAGAATTTGGATATGAATAAAAAGATACCTATATGTGTTTTAATTATGAATGCTAACATTTGCTACATTTCCCTAAATGAATGAACTGAAAGATTATAACAGTACTTCATTGCTGAATCAACCATCACTTCGTATATGTATACTCTCTCGTCAGATAAACTGTGCCCTCCAGGGCAGGTTTATGAAGACTGTGGGAATAGGGTGGAAGGAATGTCAGCTAGTAAAGGTTTGGCTTGTGTCCACACTTGTGAGTCATACCTGCTTAACCTGACCTGCTCCAGCCATGAGCCCTGTGTGCCCGGCTGTATCTGTCCACTGGGGTAAGTATACTGCTGGCTCTATTTCCTCATCCTTTTTTACTCCTGTATAGTATTATTTATTCAGCTCAGTAACATTGTTATTTTGATCAGGATCAGGGTCAGGATCACCAAATAATATGATTTTCTGGATTTACATCAGCAGTCTGGCAAATAGGAACTGTCAATCATTTGAAATGAGATACATAATAAAATTAAAATTTGAACGGTGTGATTAATTTAGCTGTATTAATAGCATATTAATAGATTTTCAAATGTAAGGGGGATTTATGTGATTAAATTCTAAAAAAAAATACACAATTTTCCACAAACACCCAATTTAGTCAAACAGCCAAGACATCCAAACCATTTCCCATTTTACACTATGTTCCATACATAATTGCTTTGATTTACAGTACATTGGTAAGATATGTAATCTCCTTTTAACAGCTTTATAAAATAGCAAGGCAGGTGTCATTTACAAATTGTGATAGCAAATAACAAATAAGTTATTTTTTTGGTACAGTTCCATGAGGGATCAAGGGTTGTGGGCATATTATGGTTGTGTGGCTGCCCACATAATATTACAACATTCAGCTATACTTGTAGTTTTGTTCATTTTTTGTTAACTTTTATACATTTTATAAATTAGATTAGGTGTTGGGCCACCATAAGCCCCCAGAACAGAACAAGTACAAGTCTCAGGGACTGTATTGTAAGTATGGAACATTATTCTTCCAAAAGATGTTTGGGTGATGGTGATGGAGAGTAATGGAATGAGAGTTGTCTCTTCCAGGATGAAAATGCCCCCATCATTAGGGCACAAGTGGGAACAGAATGGTTTGATGAGTATGAAAATTTTGTAAATCATATTGATATGGCCTTCACAGTCATCAGATCTCAACCCAATTGAACGTCTATCGGGACTTTTGGACCAACGTGTTAGCACTGTTCGCCATGATGAACGCCAATTGAGGAAATACATTTTGGAAGACTGATGTTAAGTCCCTCCAGTACATGTTTGACATGTTTTGTGTTCTGAGATGCTATTCTGTTCACCAAGGTTGTAATGTAACAAATATGTGAGATACCATAGCTTTCCTGTCAACTTGAACCAGTCTAGCCATTCTCCTCTGACCTGATTAACAAGGTGTCCCCCCCAGAAGAACAGCCATTGTTTGTTTTTTTTGCACAGTTCTATGTAACCTTTGTGTGAGATTGTTGTGTGTGAAAATTCCAGGAGATCAGTAGTTTATGAAACTGAAATATAAAACCAGTCCATCTGGCACCAACAGCCATGCCACGGTCAGAGTCACTGAGATCACATTTTCCCCATTCTAATATTTGATGTAAACATTAACTGAAGCTCTTTAGCCATATCTGCATGATTTTATGCTGCAACCACATGATTGGTTGGTTGGATAATTGCATATATGAGCAGGTGTAATGGGGTTCCTAATAAAGTGGCCAGTGGGTATATATGAACTAAAACTAAAAGAATAAAACTATTGATTCAGAATAAATGTATTTCTGGATCAACAGTTGTTTTTTTTAAAGAAGTGGTTTTTAGTTAAAATTAAATTTTCCTAAAGAAGAAGGACAAGCAACCAACAAAAACTCTGTCTATTTGGGAACAATAGAAAAGCCTGCTGGCTAAAGTTCTCTCATGAAGCTAGTTGGGAAAATGCCATGAGTGTGCAATGCCAAATCAGAAATATTGTTATGAAATTAAAATATAAAATAATTGCGATTTAACTTTTCTGGCTGATAATTTGGAGTAAGTGAAAAATTGTGTAAATTTACTATTCCATCAAAGGTGATTGTGATGTTGAACTGCTGTGACACCTTCCAGACAAAGCATACTTGTGACACCTTCCAAACATAATGCTTTCAAAAATAATGGAAGATACCAAAGAATTGACTTCAACTGACTCGTATTTCAATATTGATGTTTGAGACACATTGATACACTCTAGTGAGTTTGATGCTTACATTCCATCACAACTTGAGAGTACAATAGACAAAATCATACATTTTTCCTATAGTCAACTACTGGGTTTTGTAAAGAAACATTGGTTATACAGTATATTTGCATTCTATTGCTGTGACTAGAGCAAGTGTGGTAGTGATTGAAGCTTGAACACATTCTCTTAAATAGAGAAAAATATTCCCCCTGACATTTTTTTTTTCCAAATTTCCAATTTAAGTTCATATTCTAGCTAGAAATTAATGGTATGATAAGAAACCTCTCAGCTTACCTGTTTAGCAATTAAAAAGTAGCACTGGTTATTATGGAAGCAGCATTCATTGCTATAATGACAAAAAGAATACAAGCTGCCTTACTGTTTTAGAAAGAGAACATTAGTTCCCTTACTTTGGCACTAAGAGAACACTGTTTTGTTGTCATGATGTTTTACCATTGACTTTTAAATGAGTTCATTTCATACAACTACACTTTCTTCTCATACTGTGCATCAGATTCCCAGCAAAGCCTGGGAATGTGGAAAGTGAGTGACTCTTGCATTGCCAGTAGATTTTTGTCACTTGATATGTTTAATGACAATGTCTACACAATAACGCTGAGGTTACCACAACATGTGCTTAACAGTAAAATGCCATTCTGAGCTGTGATAAGAGTGCTGCAAATCCATTTACCCAGGTAATATCCAAAAAAGACAATTGATTTCAAGATCTGTTTTGTTATTCTAAACCATTTTAACTTTGTAAGTTGGTTTACCTAGCAGTGTTGCTTACACAATGAATGCTGAAACCTTCAAAAGAGGCCAAAGCTCTAGAAGTGCTGAATACAATTGTAAAAGAACAGTTTACAAAGACAGATGCTGCTCAATATTCATCACTTATGTGAGGAAAGACTGAGCACACGGGAGACAGGAAAGTGTGGGGGGACTGTTCACAAGGAGGGCTGTGATATTTAAGATGGCTTTTATGTCTGGGAGTGTGTGTGTGTGATTCATCTACTTATGACTTATATTGACCTTTAAATGGAAATCTACCCCAGTGAATGGAATGGAATCTTAAGGCTGAGTTCTGTCATGGGTGTTCCTGCAAGTTGACTGCTTGGCATCTGGACTCATTTGGAGCAAAAATGTCAGAAAGGCCCTTTATGACAAACACATGTTAAGAAGTGTATTGATAAGTCTAGAACTCATGATATGGCAACGGATTGATTTACCACACCTGCACAGCAGTGGATTGTCAAATTTAGACTGATGATACTAATTGGCATAGAGAAATTTTGGCATTGCACATGATCAATCTTATAATTTGATGATTATGAAAGACTGAGGTTATGAAAGCACTGTCTGATGATTTGATCTTGTTGATTTTAGGATTGGGATTTTTGTTTGTTTTTTACAAAACCATAGCAATGTATTGAATTATTATCAGGAGAGTATCATTATAGATTCTCCCAGAACCACTACAATGATTATTTTTCTGAAAATGACCCAGAAGAGAAAAGTTTGTTAGCATATGTTGACAGCAAGAAATCAGCAAGAAATTAGATGATCTACATATTGTATTAACTGCTTGGAATGACCTTTTTAATACATTCCTCCTTTTTTAATCCATAAAAAAACTGGACAAATGTTTCTGTAAGAAAATGTTGATCAGGAGAAAATGTGTTTGCTCTAGTAGGCCAGTGGAGTGGAAGTCCTTTTGGGTGTGTCTGGTCCATCAAAAGAATACTATTCATCATGATATTGTAGTCCAAAGCTACTTCACATGCAAGCAAGGAACTGTTGTTTAGTTCTGTGTGGCTTTTGTAATTAAGGAAAGAGGTTGTCCTATAACATTGTTGTTAGTGTTTTTGTTAAATGACTCCAGTGACCATAAATAGGATAAGAAATGGACAGAAATGATCAGCATCATGAAGATCCCTTCCTCCAGGTGTGCCAAATTCAAATTCTACCTGGTCCATATCAGTATTTTTGTGAGCCTTTAAATGGCTATAAACTAAGGATATTCATTTTTTTTAACTTATTATTGTCAATTCTATTGCTTAACACCAATAACATAGGCTCTGATGGTAGAATTCTAGGCAAAATAATGACTGCCAGAAGATATTGTATTGTATGCACTATTAGGGGATAACTTTTTTTAGACCAATTAAAGTTTTTGTTTTTTAAAAAATATGTTTTAGGGATTGCATAAATTGGTTTATTAGACTAATACATCAACTAGTGGCTGGGGGATGTCGATTAGAGGCAGGCAGTAAGGAAATGCAGGCAGACAGTACAAAAACAGCAGTCTATGTGTTATATTTCAGACTAGATGAAACCAATTCATGATTCACTGTAGTGATTCACATTGAGATCACATTGTATATAGTGTATCAGTTAATCAGTTTTTGTTTTAAGGAGATGACTAGTCTACCTCTTTTTACTGGTTTACTGGTCTTTTTACCCCTTATACAGGCTATATCTGTTTTACAAATATTGAAAATATGTAACAGTTGGAAAGAGCTTTAAGAACAATTCCCTCATGCTTCTATGGTAAGAATATGCACTCACTGAACACTTTATTACAAACACTATACTAATATTCTAATATAGCCTTTCTGTCAGCTTGAACCAGTTTAGCCATTCTCTATTGACTTCTCTCATCAACAAGGCATTTCTGTCCCTAGAACTGCCACTCACTGGATGTTTTTCTTTACTGCACCATTCCATAGAGTAATCTCTAGAGACTACTGTGCATGAAAATCCCAGTAGATCCGCAGTTTCAGAAATAGTCAGACCAGCCCATCTGGCACCAACAATCATGCCCCAGTCGAAATCACTGAGATCACATTTTTTCCCCCATTCTGATGGTTCATATGAACATTACCCGAAGCTGCTGGCCCATATCTGCATGATTTTATGCATTGCACTGCTGCCAGACAATTGGCTGATAAGATACTTGCATGAATGTGTAGATGTACAAGTGTTCCTAATAAAGTGCTCAGTGAGTGTACATGTTCTTAGTCTCTCGTCTCTCTTCACTTCGCGCTCCATCAAATTAATGGATATGTAGTGCACTTTATGAGCAGGCACAAAAAAAGGAGAACGCTTTATTGGTTCTTCACACAATCTTGAAATAGAGATCATCACACCCACCCACACACACACACACAGTTATGTGGCGATCTGGTTGTTTCTGGTAATGGACTGCAAGTAGTTTTTTTTAAATAGGGAAATTCCTGCACTAATGAAGGAGAGTAATAATATTAATGATGTATTTACCGTGTAAACAGGTGCATAGCTGGATCAAATGACTTATAAGCTGCTTAAATACATTCCTATTCCCTGTCTCACCAAATTATCACATTTTCATTACATCAAAAGATATAAAAATTAATCAATTAATCATTAATTGGGCATATCTTTCAGAAACAGGAGTAGTAAGTGGTGACTGAAATGTCAATGGGCTAAACCTGGAACACAACATTGTTCTGTTCTTTCAGGTAGTTAATCGTAGCCATGAACCTCTATGTTATAACCAAGAGGACCCAGAAGCAGACCACAGACACTAGGGTAGAAGTTTAAATGGGTTTTATTGAAGGTAGGAGTAGGTCGGAGTGTGGGGGAAAAGAGCATGGCAGGGTGCCTCTGTCAAGGCTGGGATTTCAACTTGGGAGATTGTGGATGTACTCGATCCAGGGTAGGTGCAGCTGGAAGACATGGAGGGAAGGAGATCTGCAGTTTCACGGGCTGTGGGAAGCTTGGGGAGAGCCACAAAATACACTACCTTGGAAAAGCGATCTATGATGGTAAGGATGGTGGTGTTGGTGGTGTTTTTGTCACTGGTCTCCCCCTCTAGCAAGGAGTTCCCACCACAAGTCCATGGTCAGCCACCAGAAGTGCCGCCTCAGCAGATCCAGGGTATGCCTAGAACCAGGATGACAGGCAAACCAGGAAGAATGACCCCCACTGGAGGACCTGTGAATGCACAGAATTATGGACAAATGAGTGGCTAGGGGGCCCATTACATGGGTCAAGTTGGGTGTGTTGAGCTCTCTTGACCGCAGCCTCAGTCTCCCGTTTAACAGCCCCTACCACACAGGAAGGAGGGATGATAATGTCAGGACTCGAGGGGACTTCTTCAGGGGTGAATTGGCGGGAGAGGGCATCAGGCTTAGTGTTCTTGGAGCCGGGGATGTATGTGATGGATAAGTCGAACCTGGCAAGAGTTCAGCTGCTTGGCGGTATAGATGTAGGCCAAGTTCTTTTGATTGGTCCACACAATGAATGGGTGTTCAGCCCCCTCGAGCCAATGCCTCCATTCCTCAAGGGCCAACTTCACTGCCAGCAACTCACAATTCCCTCACCTTAGTCTGAGGAGTCTACCTCCATTACGAACTGTCGGGAGGGATCCAGTTGAATTAACACAGGGGCCAAGGTGAACAGCATCATGAGTTTGGTGAATGCATGATCTGCTTCAGGGATCCATACAAAGGGAGTGGAGGTGGAAGTGAGCCTGGTGAAGGGTGCCGCGACCTGGCTGTAATCCCTGATGAAGCGGCAATAAAAGTGGGCAAACCCCAGGAATCATTGGAGCTGTTTCAGGGTTGTGGGTCTGGGCCACTCTGGATTGCTGAAGCATTAATGAGAACCAAGGGCATGACCAGATACTCAAAGTGGCCCGGGTGGGGTGTTAAACACCATCTTCCACTCACCCCCCCTCTCTGATTCTGACGAGGTGGTGTGCGTTCTACAGGTCTGATTTGGTAAAAATGGTGGCCCCCATGAAGTGGCTCGAAGGCTGAGCTAAGGAGAGGCAGGGGGTACTTATTTTTCATTATGATGCTGGTTAAGCCCTGGTAAACAATGCAAAGGCAGAGGAAGTGGTCTTTCTTGGCCACAAAAAAGAAGCTGGCATCCAGAGGGCACAAGGAGGGTTGGATAATGCCAGTGGCAAGGGAGTCATTGATATATTGTTCCATGGCCTTTCTCTCCAGGCAAAAAAGGTTGTACAGTCAACTGGATGGCAGGGGAGCCCCAGGGAGCAGGTCTATGGCATATCGGCACTGAGGTGGTATGGAGAGGGCCTGGTCCTTGCTGAAGACCTCTTCCAGGTCATGGTACTCAGGAGGCATGGCTGATAGATCAGGAGGGCCAAAGAAAGGACTTACACTTTCCTAGATCACCCATGTACAGTTCAGGGTCAGGAATGTGTGGTTCATGCCATGGAAGACTGGGGGAGGGAGCAGAGGAGGCCACAGGGACAGGCTGACTGGACTGGGAGCTAGGGAGAGTCTGGACCAATTGGGGGAAGATGCGGTTGAGGTGCTGGCTGAGGAGATCTACCTGGCTCGCCATGGTGCGGTTCTCGGTGAGTTCAAGGAGCTGTTGCTCAAGCTGGCCACGGAGAGCACCATGGCTGGACAGAGCTGAATGAAGGGGATCTGGTTCTGCTGGGTCCATGTTGGCCAGATCATTCTACCAGTGAGGACCCAGAAGCAGAACACAGACACATGGATAGAAGGTTAAACAGATTTTACTGAAGATAAGAGAAAGGAAAGGAGGGAAAGGAGCGTGGTAGGCATGTCTTTTGAGGCCGGTATTCGAACTCAGGTCAGCAGCGTGGGAGTTGGGCTGGGCGTAGCAGGAAACAAGCAAGCATCTGGGTAAATCGTGGACCTGGAGCACAGGAAGAACAACAGGAAACATGACAGAAATCAGCAACAAACAAACACTAAACAACAAGGGAAGAATAAACATGAGGAGGCCTGACGTGTTACTGCAATGGAAGCCGGAGCGATCTGGCAGGGTTCATATAAGCTGGATTTTGACAAGGATATTAGGAGTAGGTGTGTCTGCCGAAGCAATCAGGAAGCGTGCCTTGCCCAATGACACACACAGACACATACACAAACAGGAAGTGAAAAAAACAGAAAACACGAGGAAGGGGAAAAAATGGAAGAACTAGAGGGAACAGTGAAACAAACAGGAATCCAGCCTGGACCATGATGCTCTACTCCTGCTTGCTGTGGGTTCCCTGATGATTGGTGACTGCCACAGTCAGTGCATACAAAGGCCAGATGTGTTACGTCAGGTGCAACTAATGGTTATAAGCTCCTGTGTTTGTATGCCACACTCCTTTGTGACATGACCTACACAGACAATAGAGTAAAAAGGCCTAGTCTCAATTCAATTTAATATAATTTTATTTGTGATGAGATTTTAACAATGGACATTGTCACAAAGCAGCTTTACAGTGAGTCACATCTTCCTGGGGGACTTTCAGATGGTCTTTTACATACAGTACATACACTCACACATTCACTTTCAGTAACCACTTTGTCTTGGTCAGGGTCGCTGTGACTCTGGAGCCCACTGTGAATCTGGAGCCCATATAGAACACCCTGGACTGGACACCAGTCTATCAGACGGTGCCATGCACCCTAGGGTTGGGTGATCTGACAAAAATATCATGATTTTTTTCAGGCTTGATCACAATCACATATAGCAATTATTTTTCATGTCAGTTTTTAAAGACTATTTTGCAAGTTACTGAACAGAGCAGCCAAACTAATTTCCCTACTGATGAAAATATAGCTCTACAAGGAAACATAGCCTCAAAGAGAAAGAATAACAGAGACCACTTTTAATAAAGGGCACCTCTCAACAAAATGTAATAAAATATTTCTAAAATGAAAACAATCAAGCATGGACAATGTATTTAAAAATGTTAAATAAAATGTGCATCACCTCTTCTAATGTCTTTATTACTTACAAGTGCAATAAATGGAAAGGCGATTGACAGGCAAGTGAGTATGTAAATATGTTTAAATACTGAATACATTAGCTGAGTTGGTTTTATTTTGTTTATATTTTATTTAACATTTTTAAAATAAGCAATTCATGTTTCAACTATTCAACTATTTATAGAAGTCACTTAAAACCCTAGTTTTGGACCATTTTTGAATTGTGTATTATATGCTTGGGCAGGTACAGTGTCAGAATATCATGTGGAAGACTGAGGTTTATACACCTTTTGGGAAATTGGGAATTTGTATATTGTAGTATACAATTGTGAAAAGAAAAGGCAAACAATACTAAGTGTGTTGAAAGGATGTCCGGTATGAGGATATTGGGCTGTATTCAGACTTAACAATTTAAGATCAAAAGTTATGGCAATATTTATGCAGGGACAGGCTCTCATATTCAGAGAGGAGTTATACAACTGCTTAAGTTGATTTTCCGGTACCCCCATTCAAATTATTAAACTTATCTCTGTGTAGTTCATACCTTCAAAGTTGCCAGAGTTTTCCTGAATAGAGGTTCCTGAGATGGGGTTTTTCAATAGCATCCAGACTACCACTTTTAAACACAAACACATGCTAAATGCGGACTGAAGAAGATCACCTTCTTTTCTTTGTTGATAAATGTATTAAGATGTAAGATAAAAGCAAGAGATTTTTTTTTAAATAATAACAATCAAAAGACTAATATTGTGATGTATGAATGATAAATGGGAGTTATGTTGGGGGTCATGAAATTGTAATGTGTGCAGGGGATGTAGGTCATTTTATCACAGCTAAACTGAGCTGTACTTTAAATTTGGAATTTTGAGGGACAATGCTAATAATTAATTAACAGTGTTGTAGTTATGTATTTAATGTATGTATTTATTCTATTTGTGTTCTGCAAACTCTGGCCCATGCATAACTGCGCAAGTTAAGTCCTACCTGCCTAGGTCTGAATACCATTGTGCATAATTTTGATAGTGACTGCTTACTACACACACATAACTCTGAACATGGGCCATTGTGAATAGGAATCCTGGGATAAGCATGGGACAGTAATTGCGATTACAGCCAAAGTGGAGCTTATGCACCTACTGGAACATCTTGAGAGCAAGGCATTACAACAGGCATCCAGTCTGAAAGTAATAAAAGTATGAACTAGTTTTTCTGCATTATGTAATGACATTGTATGTTTCTTAGTTGAGCAATGTTTCTGAAATGAAAAAGGCTGTCTTAGTAATATTATTTACTTGTGCTTCAAATGAGCGAATAATTAATAATCGCATCAAGATGTTTCACTGCTGTACACAATATAACTGAAAGACCACCAAGAGTGACTATATAATCAGATATCAGAGATCTGATAGCTTGTGCTAAAAAACAAAAAGAAAAATTGTATCAGAGAAAAGAGAGTGAGAAAAAGTGCTTAAGTTGGACAGTGATATAGAATATTAAGCAATGCTTGAAGATCCATGGTTATGGTGGGTGCTTTGAAGACTGTAAGTGATCTAGCATGCTGGCTGGTGGAGAAAGGGAGCTGTTAGCACCTTTCTATCAGAAGTCTAGGTTTACACAGTGCTTACAGACACTGCACTAGAACTTTCACCGTTATGTCCCATTCAGGGCCCTAAGATGAACGAAAATGATTCAGCTTGAAAGATTACAAGATCTTTATCTCCAGAGATTTGAAACGGCTCTCTGTATGTGTGTGTGTGTGTGTGTGTGTGTTTGGGGGAAGGGAAGGGGCGCTGGGGAGAGACAATGAGAATCACCAGGTCACCAGTTTTTCTCAGGTGACCACTTTCATTCTCAACCATCTGAACATAGGATGTGGAGTGTCTAATGCATAATTGTGTCTGTGTCTTTATTCTCAAGACTTTTAAAGCATGGTGATGATTGCTTTGAGCCTGTTGCATGCCCATGTTTATGGAAGGGTAAAGAGTATTACCCAGGGGATAGAGTGTCCTCACCTTGCCACCAGTGGTAAGTCACTAACTTGCAAACAGGACCTACACACTAGCTTTATTAAATTCAAACTTCCATCAGAAATATTCAGGGAGAATGTAGACAGCAGTACTCTTTTGCCATTGTGTAGTCCAAATGAAATACTAGAGGCAACCCATCCTTCAAAAAGAACCTCTGTAAAGTAGACAGCAAGTGTCTAACTGTGCATGTTGTGTGTTAGTGTGTGTCAGCATGGTTCATTCCAGTGTGACTTCCGTCCATGTGCATCAATGTGCACTGTGTATGGAGACCGACACTACCGTACGTTTGATGGATTGCTATTTGACTACATTGGAGACTGTAAAGTTTACTTGTTAAAGGTATGAGATGCGGTGAGCCTCCACTTTTTCAAGAAAAGTTCTTCCTGTACTGATGATGTTTTTGCCAACTTTTCTTTATAACTTGTCTGTATCTGTGGCATGTGTGTGTTTTTCAGAGCTCAGCTAATGTAACATTGAGTGTTACAGCAGAGAATGTGGACTGCTTTGAAAGTGGTGTGATCTGCAGAAAATCCCTTTTCATTTCCATTGGACAGTCCATCATTGTTTTTGACGATGAAAGTGGCAAACCTGTGAGTTTTCTCACCATGGAAATCTCTCCAGAGTTTTTTTTTTTTTAAATTACATGTTGCAAGATTTGACCATTTATTATTCACTCACTTCTTGCGGTACATGTGGTATATGTGATGAGTTTTTGAAAAGATAAGGATATCTAATATTGTGGAATACAGTAATTCGTTACCAATTTCAGTTATAAATGGCTAATAATTTAAAACTAGATAAACTAGGTAATTATGCAAGTAACTCAAGAGAAGTCATGTGTTTGATGACCCAAGTAATCCGCTAATAGTTGTTCTGCTAAGAGTTAGAAGGGCAACACCCTAAAGATGTGTAAACCACAATTAAATAAGGCATTTTTAATATTAATTACTTTCATAATATCTTAATTTTGATGCATGTTGTTACCCACTTAAGGAATTTGATGAGTCAGTCTTGACAGTCTGATTTATGTTGTGTGGCTTTCTCTACATACAAAGTTTATCTATTAATATTATTTTAAATAATGTGAAAGTACTGCTGCTGAAGATTCAGTAAACAATATTAACTATTTATGAGTATTTTGATCAAGTCTTAGAGGGCTTTTTTCTCTGATGCTTGCCAGTTTAATTGATTTTTTACCTATAGCAGTTAAGGCGATTGCAAGTGTTAATGTGTTTATGTCCATTTACCTGTGTGCAGAATCCATCCAGTGTAACTGACAGACAAAATGTGTATATATTGAATGCGGGCTACTTCACCATTATCCATCTAACACAGTATGAGATTTCAGTGCTGTGGGACAGAAAAACCACCATCCACATACAAGCTGGACCTCAGTGGCAGGTCTCACACACACATAGTCACACACATCTCAATTTGAACTGTGTATGTGTGGGTGTGTGCATGTGCGCGGTTCATGCGTGTGTGTGCTTGTGTTTGTGTAAACTTCAGGGTAAACTCTCTGGTCTGTGTGGGAATTTTGATCTGAAGACAGTAAATGAAATGAAAACTCCAGACAACATGGATTTATCAACACCACAGGAGTTTGGCAACAGCTGGACAGCAGCAGAGGCAAGTCACACACATAGAGTATACATTAACAAATACAACTACATGCACACTTTCTCCAGAAGGAAATGTTTTTTAAACTGGGAAAACTTACTTTATTTATTTTTACAAATCTGATCAATTTTGAAACTGTATCACAAAGAAAGCTAGAGCTGACCATGCTGTTTTGCAGAGACTGAAAATATAAGACGTAAAAAAGCAAAATATAAGAAGTACAGCAAATATATTTTCGTGGTAGCATCACAAATGCTGAGACTTCAATATACGCTTTTTATTTTAAATGCCAACAGTCCAAAATCCACAGTCATCTAATACCATGCAGAGTTTTTTTTTTTTTACACATACAGTATATCAGGCAAATGCAGTGACTGAAAGGCATTAAAGAGAAAATATACAGATGGTCAATGATAAATATAAAGAGAATGATAGATTTCACACTCTCCGGCACCAGGCCATGGGCAAAGATCGGATTGTTCTCCTTAATCATATTAAATACAAGATTAATCCTCTAATGTACTATCTAGGTCTCCAATTAAAACAGTATATTGTCCTGTCACTAAGAAAGAAACAAAACTATTGTTTAACATGGGAAAACATGGCAGGGGTGACAAACACGTAATAACATGCTGGTATAACACATATAGTAACATTAAAACAAACAACACACTATTAAGCTTACAAAGAACACATAATTAGCAAATTAGCACCTGCTGTATGTAATAGTTTGTTTCCAAAAACATGATAAACATACTTTGTGTTTATCAGTGAAACTGAACGCTCATGAATCACTGCATATATATGCTAATTATATATGATCACATTACAAGCAAACAATTGTTAAAGAGAGAGATGACTTTCTCTGTGAAAAGTGATCTCTGCCACATATTTTTTTAACAAATTGCTCCATATTGTAGGAGAATTAAAGGTCTGTGCCTGAGAGTATCTGCAAATTGTAAAATTGACTGAGAATAAATTTGACATTTTAACAGCATATCAATTTTAATAGAATGATGTTATTTATTAATCTATTTCTGACTTATGCTTCAATTATGCTGCATACAATTCATAGCAGTACAGAGGGTTATGCTTTTTATGATGTGTTTCACAGCTGGTATGGATTTAAGTGGCAGTTAAAATAGAAGCTTGCATGCAATTAAAAGATGTTTCATCAAAGATTGTGTGGGGGGGGGGGGATTAAATTTGTTATGGATTAAATAATTAATTCTGTTGCATTTTTTGCATGTTAGTATTTGTAGAAGTTGCTTATTTATTTTGTTATATTATATTGCTTCTCCTGGAATAAATACTTTCTGGCAGACTTTCTAAAAAAAGGAATAGTGCACCTCCTATCTGTATTTGTATTCATGTACATATTATCATTCAATCTGAATAATATATTTTTATTCAATTACATCCCTAGTATAAATGTACATACACAGTAGGTGGAGGATTTTAAGTGTTATTAAGACTAGTGTAAAATTAAATTAAAAAAAAAAAAAAACCTGAGCTAATTTCCTTTCTAAGGTTATGTTTCACATAGTGATTTGGTCAAGGAATGACATCCAGATAAGTATCACCATACATGTCCAATTTAAAATTGTAAAAGGTGAGACTAATATTCTAGGCTTGTTTTCAATTTCATTTATGACTTTTAGATGACAGCTCTAAAATAGCAATGTATATAAAATAATAATAATAGATAATAAATTTTGGTAAGATGTTAACATACAGCAAATGTAAATATATATAAAGAATGGTTTATGTTTTTATATTGATTATTTATATTGGTTGTGTTATTTTTGGTATATATATATATATATATATATATATATATATATATATATATATATATATAACATATAAACATATGTTATATTTTGGATTTTCTATGTCTTTTATCTGTTTTGAATATGTGTGTATATGTAGTGTATTAAAAGTCCTGATATAAGGCATCCATGCACTTTGAATCCAATCCGAGAACCTTTTGCCAAAAGGCAGTGTGGGATTCTCCTCAGTGAAGTATTCCAAGCCTGTCATCCGGTGGTGAGTTGTTGAATTACTCTCATCAGTATTTAGAATAGGAGAGCTGTGCAATATCAGAACTAGGGGAACTATTGTGTGTATTTACTTTTGTGCATGCATAAGTGTGTGTTTGTACTTACTGTATGCATGAGTGTATAGTGCCTTGGCAGATATTTTGTGTGTATGTCATGGTGTTTGTTTTGATTCCTGAATAAGTTTAATTGAAATTCATCAGGCATCACAGTTTTAGAGCAGACACTGGTACAGTACAGAAATCAAAGAGAATTCAGCATAAACATAAAACTGACATACATACATGTACTGTTAAAGCATGTATGCCTACATACATCTGACTTAAAAACAAATGTCCTATAAATGCTGGCACTGACTTTCCTGGCAAATTAATGTATGTGTTACTGTGTGTGATGCTCTGTAGGTGGATGTGACGTGGTATTATATGAACTGCCTGGTGGATACATGCAGCTGCAGTCATGGTGGTGACTGTGAATGTTTCTGTACAAGTTTGGCAACATATGCTCACAGCTGCTGCCAGCAGGGAATTCCTATTGATTGGCGGTCACCCTCTCTATGCCGTGAGTGACCACCCACCCATCCACAAAACTTACAATGATAAGCACAGCATAGTCACTGTATTGGGTTTGTTAAGAGATTAAAAGATTAAGAGAAGAAGGGGATGTTTCTCATGTTCTTATTATTATTATGCTGTTTAACTGATGATTTAACTGATGACAGAGCAATTACTGACTGATCATTAGAAGCAAGAGTAACTATTTTTCTGTTATGGATTACAGCATATGACTGTGAATACTACAATAAAGGTATGCACATAATTTACTCACTCTGCATTTGGCAAGCATTACACTTTCTCATGGGGGTCATCGGGGTGTTGGTGTGGGTGGGCAGACAGGCAGCTGGGTGGGCAGACAGCAGACTGCCTGTGTGTTTTTTGTGTGGGTAGGTGGGTGTATGGGTAAGTGTGTGTGGGTGGTTGCATGTGTGTGTGGGTGGGTGTGTTTGTACCTGCATAATAAATATCTTTGTACAGTTCTAGGTAAAGGTCCTTTTAGGCTGCTGACCTATAGAGAGAAGAATTTGCTATTGGCAGCCAATTGGACAAGTGGATTGGTGTTTCTGAAGAGGGGAGTGTCAAGCACTGATGGTGTTGTGACTCTGTTCATGATGACTCCAGGACTCAGTAAAACCCGACCGCATGGTAACACATATGTGCACATGTGGTCAGACACATACATACATACATACCTACGTACTGCTGTATTTTCTTGAGAACGTAAAAAATCTGGGAAGTATGTAGCAGAAAGGGGTGTGTCAGAAAAACAACAGGGACTGAATCTTTCTAAACGTTTCAACAGTGAGTGAGTAGAAGCATCAAGTTACTTTTCTGAAAAAGAATTTAACATAATGGAGATTTTCAGGGGGGGAAATGCTCTATCTAGAGCCCCAAATGGTTCTTCAGTGTAAGGTAACCTTTAAAGCTTCTATGTGGAACCCTAGAACAAAGGGTCTCTATTTCAAAAAATGATTCCAAATAGACATTTTTTTCCAAGATAGAACTGTTATCCATCCAAATGATTCTTAAGGAAACCTTTTTACTAAAAGTTGGCATTATATGAGACTTAGTCCATTATGTTCAGTCACTTTGGATCAGGGCTACATTTTTAGCTTATAAGTATTCATTCATTCATTAACTCAACGTGTCTGGGCAGAGGTGTGATATGGTTTATATGATTTGAATGAGACGTCAAATTACCAAGCTAAGACTGAGTGACTAAAGCATAGACATTATTCATTTTTAGTAAACAAACATTATAAATAAGTTCCTTATTGCATTGTATCTGTGTAACATACAGTATCTTACCTTTCATTATTTACTTTTCAGCAATATTTAAACTTACTGGATGTTTTTGTGTTTTAGATTCATCATTAGTATCATTTGAAGCAGCAGACAGGCCAAATTATTTCCTCCTCGCAGAGCCCAGTGGCCACTTAAGACTGCGTAAGTGGGAGGACAGCAGGGAATTTTGTGATGCAGCAACATTTATACTGCATAGGGACACCTGGATCACTGGATTTGATTCACTAGAGTCACTTATGTGGCCTGGATACTTTCTACACTACATGCTGTATAAACTGCAACTTCTGAAATACAATCACTCAGCTCGCTACCGCAGAGCCACTCTCTTCAAACTTGCTGGTGAGTCAGTATCACGTAAACCAATTTTCATGCATGCACACACATTCATGCTTATGCTGAATATTGTTTCTGACAGGCAGCACTACAGACTACTCAATAAGCCCTCAGTGCCAGTGGCGGTATGAATCTTGCATAAGTCCGTGTTTTAGGACATGTAGCGATCCTGCAGCTCTGAGCTGTGTCACCATCCTAAAGTAAGAACACACATAAACATGTGCTTGTACCTTTCTATGCTTTAAAGTTACCTTGTGAGTATGGGGTTATTCTTTGTATTATTCACTTTGCAGAGTTGAGGGATGTCTTCCGCAGTGTCCAGCTCATATGGTCATGGATGAGATGACTCAAAGATGTGTCTATCTGGAGGACTGTAAGATATGTCTTTACTGTTATTTTATTGCTAGCTCCATTACTGAAAATGTTACTAATGCCAGCAATCACAATGCCAGCACTGATTTGCCCATGTTGTTGGTGTTGTTGTGTTCCTCTCTTCTCATGAGATGACTCTATAGTGCTTATTGTTTCAAACCTATTTCTTCTACTTATAATGCCCAAGTTGCTTCTCTTCCAAAGTAATGAAACACATATATAACTAGAATTACTAAAAATTTGTCACCATTTCAATTTATTTGAATGCATAGAAAATTTGCTTTTACTTCCTAGTACTTGTGGAGCTGACTGTAAGTCTCAAAGCATTTCTCATTCCATCTTCATGCTCGCTGTGTCACTCTTTTTCATGTGATGGGTTTTGTTTTTGTATTCAGGTATTAAGCCTCCAGTTACACTGCCAGAATTCAGTTTAACACCTACTGCTGTCACCTCTTCCACTCTGGCCATAGCAACTATCTTCACCATTGCAGAAACAGAGGCACTTAATACTACAATCAGTCATACAAAGTCATCATCTCCAGAACCTAGCAGTACAGCTTCCACAACTGTTACCACACACAGTTCAACCCTGTTGTCTACACCTAGCACTACCTCTACCATACCACTGGCAGACGAATCAATGAAGACATCTTTGTTCCCTGCTAAGTCTCTGGCTTCTACTCCTAGAACCATTACTGTGCCCACTTCTAATATTTTTACCCCCAGTGTCACAATAAAAACAATGAACACAACTCTAAGAGCAACAGTAACACCATCACTATCTATTAGTACAAATTCCATTAGTACTCTTCCATCTATACTAGCATTCACCACTGAGGGTGCTACTGAAACCACATCAGAAACCCTCAGAGTAACTTCTGGTACTGCCAGCACTGAACCTGCCACATTTTCAAAAGCTTCCACAGTTAGAACTACAACACCTCCTGAAATTTCTACAGCCAGTACAGAGACTGAGACCTTTCCTGCTGAAACCTTTACATTAACTAAATCATTAGCATTAGACCTGAGTACATCTGCAACCTCAGCACATCCTAGTGTACCTGCCCCATTACCTACAATTACTCCAAGATATTCCACTGAGTTTATCACGGCAGTCAGTGCCTTCAGCACACTAAAACCAGCTACAGTGAGTGGTACCAGAGAATCTTCAATGGCACACACCAAAGAGAAAACTATGCCTACTTCCTCAGTTGTGGTGAAAACATCCACAACACATCTCCCTCTGAAGCCTAGAGAGACAACCCAAACAATATCATCTATGACTGCATATCCTATGTCAAACCAACCTGTGACCACCAAAACAATATCAGACATCTTCAACACCACAACCCAAATCACAACAGTGCCTTCCATGGTCTCTACAGCTGAGGCAGTGGAAACCACAGCAACTGCAACCTTTCAGCCAATATCTGTGCTCTATTCCACTCACACATCATGGTCTCCTGGTGTCCCACCTATTGATGAGACACACACAACCACATACTGGAGAATGAGTCAAACCACCACAACAGGGACCCCATCCACTGATTCTATCCCACCAGATCTCTCTGAAAGCACAACTAAAGCTGCAGTGCCCACTCTAATGACAAGCCTCCCAGTGCCATCTCTAACCACAAGCACTACAGTCCTTCCTTCGACTATAGCACATGTAACATCAACATTACCACCTTCACACATTTTGCCCACTCACATGACAACTCCCAAAACTTCTCCCAATGGTACTCTAGCTAAAGCTACCACACCTAGTTCCACAGAGTCGCATTTAGGTCCCCTTTCTTACTCATCATCAACCTCTGCTCATCTCTCAGAGAAAATCAGCTCATTAAAGACACAGCTTTCTACTTCAACTTCCACATTAACAGCGGAAATCAAGATTAAAACAACAGTTCAAGCTTCTATGCCTGCAGTTACAGTGGTTACTTCTGCATCCACAGTGTTACCTCAAACACGGTTGACAGGTTCAGCTGTCACGTCCAGAACAGCTGGGCCTCGCCCATCAACCACGAAGACTGTGTTCACCTCTTACTCACCCACTGTCAGCTCTGTGACCCTCCATCCCAAAATAGATACAACTCATTTCCTTCCTCACACTGACAAATCTGAACTTTCTACTAATAAATCCATGCAACCATGGTCACTTACATGGTCCACTTCCAGTCCCCGAATGACTTCATCCACAGAGAGAGTGGCAACAATAGTAACTCCCAGCATTATCTCAGCTGTTTCTTCAACCACACACAAAACATCCAGGATCACCTTGACAACACACATTCCTCCTCCAGTAGTCACTGAAAAGCCAACAACAATTATATCCACAGAGAAAATGCTAGCTACCACTGTTTCTTTGGAGAGAGCAAAGCCTGTTTCTCAAACTAGCTCTTCAGGTCCACTGACTTTTTCAACCATTCCTAGTACAAAGATGCCACTTCAAATTACTGAAAACAGAACTGCAGTGGGCACCACTGCAACATCATTCAGCACAAGCACATCAACCACTGCTTTCATGGCACCACATGATACAACTACAGCCTCTGCAAGAACAATTTCTCTCACAATGCCCCCATCAGATTGGCAACTGGTGGATGAGATGGCATCAGCAACACACATAACCAGAGAAGAGCTATCATCACCAGACAGGCCCCAAACTTCCAGTCCTGCATTACTCATCACTACCACCACTCCCTATATAACACAGACAAAGCACTGGATAACCCCAATTGAGGAGTTTCTTAATTTAACTCCTACAGTTTTGTCCACTTCAGCAAAGGATGTTAGGCCCAGCAAAGTCTGCACTGTGAGTAAAACAAAAATTTTTTATAATCCCAAAAATTGACATAACATTAGTGCAATACATTTATTACTACAAAGAAATTTCAACAAAAAGCCCTACATTTAAAATATAATGTCAAATAATAGCTACATTTTAAAGAGATTTTTATGTTTTATACTACTTTAACGCATTAATTGTATTGTGCTTGTACTCTGTTGTCAATGTGTCACATGCGTCTCTGTAGCCACCATACTCTGTGGTGGTAGATGAGTGCACTAAGCTCATTTGTGTGACTGGCCAGCTGGTCTTGTTCAATAAGTCCCAGAGCTGCCCCTATGACTCCAGCCCTCCAAACTGTGGTCTACTTGGCTTCGCTGTGCTGGTCAATGGAGACAAATGCTGCCCAAAATGGGACTGTCCATGTGAGTCATGCACACCTACACACATCAGTACAAGAGTACATATACAATAATGTCATGTTGTATGCTGTTTTGAAGGGCTCATTTTTGGGTTAATGTTTGTGTGTAGGTCGCTGTTCAGTGTTTCCAGACATAAATATTGTTACATTTGATGGGAACAATGTAGCCCTTTACAAAGCAGCAGCATACGTGGTGACACAACTCATGAATGAGACAGTCACCATCCTGGTGCAGGAGTGCCACAGTTCAGACAGCACAGTGAGATACACTGCTTCCCCTCAAACATATTTTGTCATTTTATTTTTTAATCATCTTGAGATGCCACAGTTATAATTAAAATTAAAACTTAATAAGAAAAAAAAACAATGCTTCACTTGGCTGTTATATTTTCTTTTGCATACTGTATACTTTTTTAAAGATGAAGTTGGCACTTATCTAAAGAAATGTGCCCAAAAATGCATAGCAATGGACAATAGCAATAATCCCAATTTGTGACTACATAGTTCTTGTATCTAATGACGGCCCTAATCTATTTGGTGTCCTAGGTGAAATTTTCCACTGACGCCCCCCACCAACAGCTTGCCACTAAACACCCACCTTGCAGCCTGCCCGTCTTCTCAAAATCCAAATGTATTTAATTTTAAACCCGATTATTCCTTCACAAGTTCTGAAACTGAAAACAACTTTTTAGTCAGTAAATGAAAATCTACCTGGCCTTTCCTGAGGTAAATTCAAGAAACAGAAAGAAATAAAATTTAAAAAAATAATTAAAAATTAAAAAAAAAAATTAAAAGTTGAAAAAAAGGCTTAACAATATTTCGTGTACACAAGATAAAACAAGAGCATTGTTTCAAAGTGAAAGACCCTGTTGTCCTTCTTTTAGAGAAAGTGAAAGGAAAATAAAAGAAAATGAAAAAAGAAATAAACAATTAGGCATGCATATGTCCCCTGACTATATTAGTGCGTGGCTCATGTCATGACAAAAAATACATACATACTGTATACTGGGAAAATGTACCAAAATGTATGTCGCAACCCCACATGGGGTTGCTTGATTTACAAATGGGGCGCCAGAGAAATTCACAATCTCTTCTTTTGTTTTATTTTACAGATTATTATAAGAAATATCAGAAAGTTTTAAAGAGAAACAGAGTGTTTATAATCATTGTGCATGAAATTGCTAAACATTGTTTCACATTGCATTGTCCTTTACTGTGCCTATTGTCCTGTTTAGTAATTGTTGTACTGTCTTGCGCTGTTTGTACACATTTGCACATGTGCACTTTATGTTGTCCTGTGTAGGTCTAGTTCTGTGAGGTCTCATGTAGTTCTGTGTTCTGTGTTGTCACCATTGTCCTGGAAGAACGTTGTTTTGTTTCACTGTGTACTGTACCAGCTGTATATGGTTGAAATGACAATAAAGCCCCTTGACTTGACTTGATTTTGCAGTCCGACTTCAACCAAGTGAACAGGGATGGCTATGACTTGCCAACTATTGTGGATGTCACTTGTGAATGTGACATATGTGAATAATGCCACTTGCATTGCCACTGCTTGTGTGTGTGCAAGCAAAGTCACATGTCATGTGTAGGGAAAATTTAGCTCATTTAGGTTAAGCTGATGTATTCTCCACCAATATGTAAGGAAATTAGCTGTTCAGGTTAAGCCGTTGTATTCTCCACCAAAATATGCAGATCAGCTCAAAAGGGGAAATTTGTAAACTTAATATTTTAACAGCTGATCAACTATTCGTCCAGTGATAAGTTGAAATGAGTGTATTTATTAATTGTATATGGGATATTACCTCCGTGGCCACCAGCAATAATATCCTAAATATAGTGAAACACTATATTAAGAGCACAGTAACAAGATCGGCAGTTTAAGGCAATAAATTTGAAGCACAGAGACACAAGACACTGGCCTTTATAAAATCAGACGAGACATTATTACTACTCTAACAACACAGAAACTAATCTAACACAAACACACACACACACACACACACGTGTAAACAGGGGTGAAAATGGCTTTGAAAAGAGAGTGAATGAAATTCCAAGTTATTAGCCGTTTCTCAGACCATGACCTGAACGAACCATCAACTTATCAGTTATTTTAATATTTGCTTCGTTTAGAAGGGCTTTAAACTTGTATTAAATGCACCAGTTCAGCGAGAATCTGGAGGTACTATACTTGCGTTTGTGTTGCCAGGGATTCCCTCGTGGCGTTGTTGTTTGGAAGGAGTTTCCGGCGATGTTGATTGGTCGGCGGTCTGGTTGGCCTTATGTAGCGTCTCGAAAGACCAATGAGGAAGATAAACAGAGTGAGGCGCGAACCCGGCAGAGTCTCATAGGCGGGTTGCAAAACTTTGAAGAATGGTTCACAGCGGTGCGAAGGCGAGAGTTGGAGGCTTTGCAGGAACCAGTCTGGATGCAGAGTCTCGGAGCAAGCGTTATCTCCTCGGGATGAACTTCTAAAGCTCTTGGTTGATGAGACTTCCTTCAGATGTGGATGGAGACTCTTGCAGAGATGTAGTGGATGAGACTCCAAAGATGATTTGGACTCTCTCAAGGATGGATAGGATGAGACTCAGAGTTTCCTTTGTGTCAGGGGGTTTTAACCCTTTCCAGTTGGGCTGACCCCAAAGTGTTTGCTCCAATCAGCAGGATCTTGGGGCAGGGTGTAAACTGTATTCTCCTCCTCTGACACTAATTAACATTCTGGTCTCTGAGTTATGTGCTTTACAAACTTTGCATAAGGTTAAGTTAGAACTTTGTTAAGGAATTTGGTAACATTGCATGTAATACATCGTACTCAACTTTACATTATACCAACCCTTAGGAAATTCAATAGTGATCACACACATACCAAACATGACATACCTGGTGTTATTGATACACACACGAACACTATGGTCCGTGTTAAACGATCAAAAAGCATCATAATGACCTGGTGGCTATAAGCATGACACACATATGGAATGACATTAAAAGAGGCAACAAGTTTCCAAACTATGGTGCATCATCTTAAAAGTCATTGTCCTTATAGGAGATGTAAAGTAGCCTTATGCAGTCTGTTAATGCAGTCTGTTAAAGGGTTCTGTGGAATGTGTGAAGGGTGGTGAACTTTGTGTTCCTGGGGAGAACAAAGGTCTCATTCCATGAGGGCCCTT
This sequence comes from Pangasianodon hypophthalmus, assembly GCF_027358585.1. Taxonomy (NCBI): domain Eukaryota; kingdom Metazoa; phylum Chordata; class Actinopteri; order Siluriformes; family Pangasiidae; genus Pangasianodon; species Pangasianodon hypophthalmus. The sequence goes on from NC_069734.1 coordinate 13,709,116, forward strand.
GGGTGAGTGCCCCCCCCCCCCCCACCCCTTTTCTGTAGTTATCAGTTTTAGCATCGTGTTGGGTGAGCCATCTGGTCTTGGCCAGCGATCTAGATCAACAAGTTTTACAGAGGTTACTCTTGGCTAAGAGGGTTCGTCCTCTGGTCAGGGATGTCCTATCAGTTGCTGATTGTTCACAGGGCAGTTGAAATCCAGCAATCAGTAAACAAGTGGTAATTAACTTGAGTCTGTAAAGTCTGGGAGCAGGATTCCTAGCTTTATGGCTTCTTTGCTTTCCTTGCCTGTTCACTTCAGATCCTACACATGCATTAAGCAGGGTCTTCTGTTTCGAGTCAGACTATATGACACCACCCCGGATTTGATTATTTTCCTATAACAACATACTCTGTCATCTTTTATTCTTTATATATCATTCAAGCTGGATGTGACAGCAGAAAGAGATGTATAAACACTGTATAAAGCTGTGTTGAGCAATATAATCTCATTCTTCCCACTAGATTGGTAAGTCAGTAGTAGGAATATTCCTTTGGATTTAAGTCATTTATCAAATATTCAAATGTTCAAATATTCCAGTAGTCCTAAATTATAAATCTGGAATAAAAAATGTAGGGTGGTTAAGGCTTGGGGTTGCAGAAAATTGCCCAAAAATATTTCTTGAGTGTACATACAAGATATATAGTGTATAGTAAAAAAAATGGCTTGTTGTTCCAATACTTTTGGAGGAGACTGTACATGAGAGCAACATTATACAATGATATTCAAAACAGTCAGTACGTAATTTAAATAAAATGTGTATACACCACTTGAATTTAGCCTATTTCAAACAGCGTAGCACACAGCTAAGGAGCATAGGAGGCTAGCCAGCCTAATTGTACTTCATCATCAACATATCCAAATTACTTGCACTACTAAACATGCTAACATACAGTTGAGGCCAAAGGTTTACAGGCTAAAGACATTCCAACTCAATTTTTCAAGCTATACACATTTCATGTGACCATATATTTACTGTGTTAAGTCAATTAGGCTATCTACTTTACTATATCAGATTTTCAGTGAGTCAGAAGTTTACATGCACTTTAGTATTTGGTGGCATTGCTTTTTAATTGCTTGAATTTGTAACAAATACTTGGGGTAGGTTTCCACAAGCTTCTCACAATACTTTGTTGGTATTTCTGCCCATTCTGCTTTAGTATTTCTAGATAATTTTCCTTTCTTATGTGGCATCCTTGTGGCACAGTGGCATCCCTGCTCTATTTGGTGATGTTTACTATTTTTGTACATTAATTATTACATTTAACATGTTTCAATTTGATTTGGTTTTCATTTCCAGCATCATACAAACAGACAGACAAAAAAAGTAGAAACATTTTGTAGCATTGCTGAGAGACTGCACAAAGTTCTCTTTTTTGTTTGTAATGTAATTTTGCAATTGAAAATAAGTTTTAAGTACAAACACATCTGCCAAGATAAACAATGCAAATAGTGAATTTTATAATAATTGACACATTGTGCATATGTAGGAAAATGCAAAGCCAAAGTGAAGCTTGATTTTCTTTTTCATATTAACATTTTCATTTTAATTATGACCATGTAATAAATAAAATACCATGTAGTAAATAAAATGGCACATATTTTAGTTGTTCTTACTGTCTACTTGCTCTACAGCTTGTCTGGAACTTTACTCACTTGTGCCTGGCAGCTCTAAACATTACGCATGACTCCAACCAGGTGCTCATTAATCGCTTGCAGAGACGGGTGAGTGCTGGTTGGTTGGCTGGCTCACAGGTATCCACTTACCATTTAAATACTGAATTTAAGACCCAAGACAAACACAAATGCACAAGTGTAAGATCACAATATATTCTCTTTTTGTGACCATTAGAATTGAACTAACTTTGATTAACATGCTAGAAAAAAGCTTTCATACAAATTGCAAAAGGCCAGTTTCTCAAATACTGTCTTTTGTCTGATTGTCTTTTCCACTACATGTGCTTTCAGTACTAGCTTAGTAACTGAACGTAAACAGATCAAAATAACATACTCCTAACCAACATAGTAATACATAGTCATACTATAAATTATGTTTGTGTTGAAATGAAAAAAGAATTTTGTGTGCCACTAGGACAAAATTTAAGCCTATGGAGGTTTAAAATTTAAACCTTTATCCTACCTGATACATTCAGTCTGTTTCTTTTTTTTCATATTTCAGCTTGTATGCTGAATTTAATTGATTCAGTAATCTCTGTCTCTCTTTTACCATGATGCTGACCAAGATAAAGCACTTACTGAAGATGTATGAAGGAATGAATGAATCTGTCTCTTGTTTTTCATAGGTATATGTCAACTCAAGGTATGCAAAGCCACGTATAAAAAAGTATGGTTTTGAGGTTCTAGATACAGGTAACATGTATCTGATCTGGACTCCTGCTGGCCTGAAGATCCAGTGGTTCCACAGCACAGGCATGATGGTGATTGAAACAGAGACTTATGTCAACAAGGTCTCCACCTTGGGGTTGTGTGGTATGCAGCTAAATCATTACAAAAATATGAATTATGAGCATTGTAATAAATTTCCGTATTACTATTGAAATATATATTGCAGTATGGGAGCACAGTGGCACAGCAGTTTGCTGCAGAGTTTCTGTGTATGTTTGCCCTGTGTCCACGTGGGTTTCCTCTGGGTTCTCTGGTTCTGTGCCACTGTCAAAAACGTGCCAGTAGGCAGTTTGGCTACTCTAAATTGCCCCTAGATGTGAATGAGTGTGTGCGTGTGTGTGTGTGTGTGTTTAAGATGAATGAATCAATGAATCTCTCTCCCTCTCTCTGTCTCTCTCTGTTCACACAGGTTGTTGTGATGGTAACTCACTAAATGATTTGATCTTACCTAATGGTACTGTAGTGGCTGATGGTGAAGACCCAGCTGTATTCATTGATAGCTGGCAGATTCCAAACACCACAAGTTATGTTAGCCAGAGCAGGAGGCGTGAGGTTAACTGCTCTACTAGCGACTGCTCTGATTGCCTCAACATGCTCAACAACCTCTCTTTCACTGCCTGTCATTCTTATGTATGCAACATGCACACCTTAAAGCTTTATAACCTTTATAACCATTTTAAGTGAACTTTCTTGTTATAATACATCTGTTATAACACATCTGTGTGTTAGGTTCCGCCAAGTACATTTTGTGAAGTATGGGTACGAGATGCAGAGTATGTGAATAACCCTTGCTTGGCTCTTGCTGCATATGTTGCCTCCTGCCACAAATTCAACATCTGTATTGAGTGGAGAAGCCCAGACTACTGCCGTATGTTTATACACACAAACACAATTCAAGTTAGAAAGACCAAAAGTGACAACATGCCACTTACATTTCAGGGGTCATTTTCACATGAAAGGAAGGAAGGAAGAAAGAAAGAAAGAAAGAAAGACAGAGAGAGAGAGAAAAAGAAAGAAACATTTGAGAGTTCTAAAAGTTATGATAAAATTTCTAAATTCTATTCAACAAACTGCTGATGACTTTTATGCAAACATTTAGTAAAGGCAGGATGATAACATTTCTCATGAATTTTCAGGAGTGATTGCAAGCTTTGTGGTTAACTTGTAAATAAAATCACATTGCCATTTTACAATCACAAAAATATTATAAAGTGATCATGAATTTCATGCATGAAAACAAAACTTGTACAGTCAGGTCCATAAGTAGTTGGACAGTTACATAATTTTCGTAATTTTCATAATTTTGACACCACCACAATTGATTTGAAATGAAGCAGTCAAGATGTGATTGAAGTGTAGATTTTCAGCTTTAATTCAAGGTGTTTAACAAAAATATTACATCAACCATTTAGGAATTACAGACATTTTTTACAGAGTTCCTCCATTTTCACAGGCTCAAAAGTAATTGGACAAACTAAAATAATAAAAATATTTTAAAAATGTTAGGATTATTTTTAATATGAGGATGCAAATCCTTTGCAGTCAATGATTGCCTGAAGTCTGGAACCCATGGACATCAAATGCTGAGTTTCCTCTCTTGAGATGCTTTGCCAGGCCTTTACTGTAGCTGCCTTCAGGTTCTGCTTGTTTGTGGGTCTTTCTGCCATCAGTTTTGTCTTCAGTAAGTGAAAAGCATGCTGACTGGGCCATTTAAGAACATTCCATTTCTTTGCCTTAAGAAGCTCTTGGGTTGCTTTCACAGTACGTTTTGAGTCATTATCCATCTGTACTGTGAAGCGCTGTCCTATAAGTTTTGCAGCATTTGACTGAATCTGAGCAGATATGAGTCTGAGCATATATCTCTATATGCTTCAGAATTCATACTGCAACTTCATATGCCTATCTCCTCCAGAGTGTTCTTGACTTGGCTAGATGTTGTGAAGGCGTTTTTCTTTAACAAGGAAAGAATTCTGGAATCATTGTGTACACATATATTCATATTATAAACTGACCTCAACCCAATTGAGCATGCGTTTCACTTACTGAAGACAAAAATTGAAGGCAGAAAGACCCACAAACAAGCAGAAACTGAAGGCAGCTGCTTGGCAAAGCATCGCAAGCCGGGAAACTCCACATTTGGTGATGTCCATGGGTTCCAGACTTCAGGCAGTCATTGACTGCAAAGGATTTGCATCCAAGTATTAAAAATAATCCTAATATTTATGATTATATTTGTTTGTCCAATTACTTTTGAGCTTGTGAAAATAGAGAAACTCTGTAAAAAAAATTGCTGTAATTCCTAAACGGGTAATGCAATATTTTTGTTAAACCCCTTGAATTAAAGCCGAAAGTCTACATTTCAATCACATCTTGATTGCTTTATTTCAATTTCTGTGCAGTGGTGTATGGAGACAAAATTGCCAAAATTGTGTCACTGTCCAAATACCTATGGACCTGACTATATGTCATATAGTTTATATATAACTATAAATTGTACATTGTAAAGTAATAATAGTCAAATTTATGCAGAGAACTGATTTATGCAGCTGTATTTTTTTATTTATAAATTTTGTGAATTCTCTTCTGTGTTCTTTGTAGCATTTGTGTGTCCTGGGACACTGCAATACCAGGCATGTCTGCCTGCTTGCACAGCTCCTTCGTGTCCTAATAAGGAGTTTGAGTATGATGCTGTACAGTGTTCAGGCATGTCTGAGGGATGCATGTGTCCAGAGGGAACTTTACTTCATCGACCATACTCTGCACTCTGCATCTCACCTGTCAAGTGTGGTATGCTTTTTCTCCCCTTTCTCCCCTCTGTTTTTCTCCATATTGTAAAAGATGGTTTGATGGGTTAGCACCAAAAAATGTCAACATTATTATGTCAATGCTACAAGCAATATTATTGATTTAATTTACCTTTATATTTATTTGTGCAACAAACAAACAATGAAATAACCATTTAAAACAAAGTAAACATAAGTAAAGCAATAAAAAATGTCTTTAAAATGATTTTCTAAATAGATTTGTTTGAAAGATGCACTACTTTTCACTGGAAAAAAAATTTGTATATCTTTTCAGTTACATTCCATGCAAAACCTTGGAGTCTCTGGAGGCCACAGACACACACACACACACACACACACGCACAGGCACACACCCTCACCAAACATGTGAACCAAACATAAAAAAAGAACCCAATCCCATTATTTAGGCTAATAATGACAATGAGGATGAAAAAAGAATCAGTTCTTAAAAAGGCTGCTGGAAAAACCACACCCTCCCTTGAGGGATATTCTAACAATATGGAATGATTTGGATTCATCTACTTGATGTTACTTTATTTTAAGCCATGAATAATTTTAATACATTGATTTAAAGTCAGGATCTACTATATTTATTTTAAATAAATGTAACTAATTTTTAAAGAAACAATATCTGCATTTTATATATTAATGCAAATATAAATATTTAGTGAAATTTACTATTGTATTTACTATTGTATTTTACAATTTTTGTACCCTGCATTGTTTCACTCTCTGTCTCTCTTGAAATGAAATTATTTACAGTTATTTTATTACTATTGTTGTTGTTATGGTTCACTGGGTGTGTCCTCCTGTGTCTTTCTTCCTGTTTGACTTTTTCATGTCTCTCTGTGTCTATCTTCCTATAATGACAAGAGGTGTTTTATACTGGGTATGTATTTATTTCTGCAGCCTGTACAGATAGTTTCGGAACTCCCCGTGCCTTGGGTGAGGTTTGGAAGGCGTCAGTGGATGGATGCTGTATGTATCGGTGTGAGAATGATGGCATTGTGCCTGTAGAGTTTGAGTGCAGTGATATTCCCCAGCCAGTCTGCACACGAGCAGGCGAGATCAGCATTAGCCTGGCAGATGACAACAGCTGCTGCACCCAAAGAGTCTGTGGTCAGTTACATGCATCCCTAAAATGTACCAAAAACAGCTCTTATAGACAGAATAATACAATTTTTGTGGATTGATAACATCAAAGTCAAGGGGACTAAGCAGTAAGGACTGTGTTCAGTTTCAAAATGCACATCAACATTTATGCAGGGAAAGCTGTAGTTCAATAATTCAATACTGGCTTGAGTTTAAGATTTTCAGTCCTGAAAATATTTATTTATTTTTTTTATGTATTTTGTGTCCTGATGCAGTAAATTGTAATGTGTGTGCAAAGTACCTTTGTCATGCTTTCTGTATGCTAATGTAGAGTTTTAGAATTAATTAATTGTTCCCCTGTTTTGGTTATTTGCACTATTTTCTGTGACCACACGTTAATGCATATAGTTGACTAAGCGGTAATCCGCTGTTTACAGCCTACTATCCTTGGTGGACTTCCTAACTTTTTATTATAGTAATGAATGTGGCACATTAAATTCAGTCCACAAGATAAGTCTTTGATTAAGACGGTGTCTAATTGCAATCACCAAATTAAAAAATTTACAGGGAATATACTATATACTCTTCTATATTCTCCAGAAGAGTTTCAGGGTGAAATACTGTGGTTACAACAAGTTGTCGGACGGTGGTGCTGGACTTGATACTGCTCCTTGTTTGAGATAATATTGCACATGAAAAATGGCCATAAGTTCAAGGTTAGATTCATAACTGAAACATGCCTCTGTTTTCAGCAAACTCCACCCTGCACACATAAAACCTGTGTGACTATCCAAGTAGCATGCAAGTCTGTAGTTATGAGTGAGGTCTGACTATGATTTTGGTAATATGATTTTAAATCCTCACTACACATGTGGAACTTAACCATGAATATGGCACTATCTGAGCAATTTGGATACGCTTTTAGTATTTGTGAAAGAAGCGTACAAACTGCTCAAACCCTCGATGGAATTTTACTACTTTTTTGTTTACCACTGCCTGTGTGAATAAAATATTCATATACTGTTTTTTTTTTTCTTACTTCATCTTAAGAGGGTAAACTGCAACTTTGTTTTAAAATTAGGAGAAGACAATACAATCTGGTAAATTTCACATGTAGAGCTGCATTCAGAGTTAGTGACTTAAGGTGGTCACTTAAGTCCAAAAGTTATGTCGAGGACCAAATTTTTTAGTGGATTATATTTTGAACTATACTGAAAAGGAGCTGAAAGCGTAGCAGATGAATGCTTTTTCAGCATATCCTTCAAACCTTGGAGATGTTTCCTTTACAGGAGAGAGCACGGAGTAAAAAAATAAATTAAAAAAACACTGAAAATGGGCCAAAATACTCCATAAGAATACATGTAAATTTTCAGTGCATCATTGAAAGAAAGTTTGCTGTACAATGAAGAAGCCCCTACTCTAAGCCAGGCATGAAAAAACAGACTCAAGCCCTGACCTTAGGATCGTATAGAAGCTTTCTGGACTGAACTGAAAAAGCATGTCCAAGCAAGGAGGCCCACAAATCTGATCGAGTTACACTAGTTCTGTCAGTAGGAATGGGTAAAAGTCTGGCAAAGTATTGTGAGAAGCATTTGGAAGGCTACCCCAAGAGTTTGATTCAAGTTCAAGGCAATGCCTCCAAATACTAACAAAGTGTATGTTAACTTGTGACCCACTGAAAATCTCATAAAGTAAATAAAAGCTTAAATAAATATTTCTCTTAGCTATTATTTTTAAATTAGCTCTAATGGAAATAAAATAGACACACTAATTGAATTAACACAGATAATGTATGGTAACGTGTGGAATTGTAAAATATTCAGTTTGAATTTCTTTAGCCTAGGTTAATGTAAACCTTTAGCCTCAACTGTATGTATATACCCCCTACAATTAAAAGTGGCATGAATGTGCTGTTAGAAAAATCAAACTAATAAATTGCACGATAAGGTTAGAAATTAAATTATTTACAGTGAGAAATTTGCTTAGTCTACTCATTTTGATAACCAAGAGGTATATTGTCTCCTCTTTTTAATGTAAAGACACATAAAACCTCTAATATTGCCTGATGAGTTTTGACATAAGCTTTTTCTAAATTCTCTAGCATGGCTTTATAAAAGATTTATGCAATTCGTCTGACTATGCTATAAAGGCAGTATTCACTCTTCACTCTTTAAAGGGTTACCATAATTTCAAAGCTGACATGATAGTCAAACTGTTGACCTAGATAAATTAGTAAAACTTACTTATGCTGTATGATTTTTACAGTATGTAATCAGAGTGCATGTGAGACCACTTCGATGGACTGTAAATTTGGACAGAAGTTGGTGTCATACTTCAGACATGACTCATGTTGTCCAGAGTACACCTGTGGTGAGATTAACATAATGTTTATGTTTTTGTGCATTTGTATGTGCATATACAGTAACAGTACTTTCTCTGTAGAGTGTGATCCGGACCAGTGTGTGCTAGATGTCCCTGTGTGCCGAGAGGATCAGACACTAATTGCCACTCGCACTGAAGGAAGCTGCTGTCTGGCACACATTTGCAGTGAGTCCTTATTATAAATGTGTCGCTTTTAACCAGCGGCAGAGCAACAGCAATATAATCTCTTTAGTGAGAGATAAGGTACAATTGTGCACAGTAACTAAATCCTGGGTGGCATGGTGGTGCAGCTCCAGGGCCCCCAGTTCAATCCTGTTTGTTACTGTCTGTGTGAAGTTCCACATGTTCTCTCCATGTCTGTGTGGGTTTCCTCCTCATTTTCCAGTTTCCTCTCACCTCCCAAAAACATAGCAGTAGGTGGATCAGCTGTACTGAACTGGTGCAAATGAGTGAGTGAATGTGTGTGCATGATGCCCTGTGATGGACCAGCATCCTATTTAGGGTGTATCCCCACCTTGGCCCAGCTTTTGCAGAACAGGTTCCAAATCCACACTGCTAGCTTACTGTGCTTTGGGTTTGACAGTTGAAGCTCTAGAACTAAGCCTGCTACATGCTGTCAGGAGCAGGGCTCAAGCTCAGGCCTCTGGGGTGAGAGACTGATGCTTTACCCTTGCACCACACGGGCTCGGGGGCTAGGGGGAGCGCTAGCAAAGTGGTGGACCCAAATGCAGAAACCCCGAGCACAGTTCAGGATAAAATTGGAAGCCTTATTTTAAAAAGGCAATCGTCAAAATGCCAGATAGAAACAAAGGAGAATTCCAAAAAATCCAAAAGTAAATCCAAGCAGGTTTAATGGGTAACAAAAACACAAGATGCCAAAGGAACAAAAATCTCAAGAGTCCAAAAATCCAATAGTCATAGCAAGGTCAAAACTGGATAAAAAATACAAAAGTCTCAAGAATTACAAAAAGCCAGAATAATTCCAGAAGGTTAAAGTTGGCAAAAACAAAACAAGATACCATACCCAAAAACAGGCAGTTAGTAGAGCAATCCAAAACAGAACAGTCAGAAAATGACTAGGGCTTGGAAACACTAAGCAAAGAACTGAGGAATAGGGCAACATAAATACACACACAGGAACCCATGCACAGGTGAAAACAATGAACTTAATTACAAGACACACACAAAAAAAAAAACCTAACAAAAACACTCAAGGGGGACCTCTAGTGGTCAGGACAGCCATAACACTGACGCATGCTGTCTAATAACACTGTTTTCTGCTCCTTATGTAGAACTGTTTTTAAAGTGGTATCAGTGAACATATAATAAATAAATGTACCAGTCACAATGTTCTTTGTGGATTTCTTCATACTTTCTAATTTTCTGAAAATTATATGTATTGTAAGGTGATTTCTACTTTAACACTCTCTGTTCTTGTAATGGTAATCAGTGTGACATAATCCTGTCTGATGTCATATAGTAATTCATCAACTATATGAACCATGTTCTGACAGTTATATCCCTGTGTCTCTGCTGGAGGCCACGTTAACATCCACGAAAACAAAAGTAAGCACTGATGTGTATTTGTTTGGTTTGTGTGTTTACTGCAGTGTGTGACATATGTTCAGAGGCGATTCCGGAGTGTACAGATGGAGAGCTGCTTACTGTGGATACAAACAGTACCGATCGTTGCTGCCCCATATATCACTGCTGTAAACCATTTCCACCTCCATACACTGTCTTATAGACTGACACAAAACACGGTATATAAAAATAGATACTCCTAGTTATTGTGTGTGTGTGTGTGTGTGTGTATGTGTGTGCGTGCACAGTGTGTGAGCCTTCCAGATGTTCAATCATCACATGTCCAGTAGGAATGGTTGCTGTCTCCACTATGGTTCCAGAGCAGTGCTGTCCATCACAGGAATGTAGTAAGTAATTTCTTTATTCTACATAACATTTGATAGTGAAAAGTATTTGAGCGTGTGTGAGAGTGAGTTTGTTCACAGTTTCTGATTGGTTTAGATACTTTATCCGAATAATGTGTAGGGGTGTCGTTCACACCCCTACAGCCTATGGAGAGTGTTCAACATATTGCTCAACTCGGGCAAATTTAAAATATTGTTCAGAATACAGGTTGCATGGCTTAATTCATTGCTTTTGTTCATGTTGCCCCTGCTTCACATCCCATATGACTGAGGATTGGGGAAGAGCCCAGTGAAGGAGGGAAAATGGTGTTGGAGGCTCTAAGCCAATCAGAAACTGTGAATTTCTCTCTCTCACACACACATACACACACTCAAAGTCTTTCTCATGCACACTCAAAATCTGTCTCATGCACACTTAAAATCTAGCTCACGCACGCACTATCAAAGTCTTTCTCACATACTAGCAAAGGTTAGAGGTTTGATAGTGTGTGAGAGTATGACTGTGTGTGAAAAAGGTTTGATGGTGTGTGAAGGAGGTTTGATAGTGAGTGTACGTGGTTTGATATTGTGTGAGAGAGTATGATAGTTTGTGAGGAAGAGTATGGTACTGTGTGAGAGAGGTTTGATAGTGTGTGAGAGAGATTTGGTAGTGTGTGAGAGAAGTTTGATAATGACTGTGTAAGAGAGTATGATAGTGTGAGAGAGAGAGATCACACTTGTGTGTGAGCAAGCGTGTGTGCGTGTCTTTGGTATTATGCACACATCTATAAGTATACTTTCTCTTTCAGAATGTGTATGCGAGAGAATCTCTCAGCCTAAATGTTCCCTGGTAAGACAGTTTAGTCCACTTATTATTTGGGTTTACTTACTTTTTTATTGGCTTTATTGTAATTTTATTCTTTTGCTTCACATTGCAAATTAATAATCCCTCTCAGTTAAGGCTTTTAAATTTATCAGGTTTAAATTAATCTAATAGCCAACATATTGGGATGAGTTTCCTGTAATGCTTCAGTGAGGGACTACTTTTTATTTCATTGCACATTACTCTTTGCTTAGATATTTTATAGTTCTTTTTTCCTGTCTAATCTACTGTAGTGTAAGTGTAGTAATCATAATGTAGTGTGATGTACAGACAGGTGACTAATTAAAGGAGAACCAACACAAACTGTCTTTTTATGGTACAATACCATTCTTCCCTTTTTCTTGGTGAATGGACACCATTCTTTCAAAAAGATATTCCTTCAGTTGGTTTTTGGTGAACCTGGTGTGGAGTCTCAAAACATTGTTCCAAAATCTCCCATAGGTGTTCAACAGGTTTCAGGCCTGGTGAGTGTGAAGGGCATTGCATATGATTTACATAATTTTCAAACTCGTCAAACTGTTCTGTGAGGCCTCGTGCCTTGTAGATGGAGACACTGTCATCCTGGAATAAACCACACTGATCAGGATAGAAATGATTTATCATAGGATAAAAGCGATCAGTCAGAAGAACTTTGTATTGATTTGTAGTGACTCTTCCCTCTAAGCGAGACCTATTCATACTTTTCCCCTTGTAAAGTCATCCCATTTGCGTTTACATCCCATATCCATCCTATTATTAACTGGCTAATAAAATGAAATAAAATAAAATAGTGTCAAATGAAAATTAGAGTCAATTATAATACATTAGACCTGATAACTCCTATGAAGAATCAGGAACCTAAACTGGACCGTTGAAGATTTGAAAAGCATTGCATGTTTTTTTTTTTTTTTTTTTGCTTATTTGTTTGATTTTTAAAATTTTTTTTACCTGGCCAGTTTTGGTGAGACTGTGCCCACAGTAGCCTCAGGTTCCTGACTGATGGGAGTGGAATGCAATGTGGTCTTCTGCTGTTTTAGCTCAAGATTTGATGTGTTGTGCTTCCTGAGATGCTTTTCTGCTCACCACAGTTGTAAAGAATGATTGTTTGAGTTACTGTAGCCTTCCTGTCAGCTTGAACCAGTTTGGCCATTCTCCTCTGACCTCTCTCATCTACAAGGTATTTCTGCCTGCAGAACAGCTTATTGGATGGTTTTTGTTTTTTGCACCATTCTGAGTAACTCTAGAGACTGTTGTACATGAAAATAAAATATATATCAGTTTATGAAATGCTCAACCAACAAGTCACTGGGATCACATTTTTTTCCTATTCTGATGTTTGATGTGAACATTGGCCTGTATCTGCATGATTTCTTGCATTGCACTGCTGCCATGTAATTGTCAGATTGATATATTGTATGAATGAACTCAAAACAATCTCCATTTTTGCATTCCAGCATAGTCCGGTGTTAAAATGTGGAACTCCTACCCTTCCCTGCAAGTGGGGAGCACCTCATAATGTGAATACCAAACCAGCAAAATGCCTCCCATGGCTTAACAGAGCCCCTGTTTTTACCTTTAATTTGTCACCCATCTGTATATTCATAATATGCACAGCACATCTCTTTACTCCAGTTTTGCTTCTGTCAGTATCTTGGCCTCTGTGTTAAACTTCTTAGAATCATTTCTCAGTTGCTTTTTAGTGAGTTTTGTACATTGTTTGTGCAATATTTAGCATTTGTTTTGTATATAATGTATACAGTAAAAAAGCTAATATAAACAGTGTATTTGCTATATCTATATCTCCTTCTAGTTTACATTATATAACTCCCTGGAGAATTTTGTGACAACTGTGGTCTAGTTCTGGATAACTAATTATCATTCTCTGCTTTTGTTGCTAACCAGACTTATCTGATTAAAGACAGTAAAAAAAAAACCCATATACATTACATACAAAAATCTACACTAAATATTCTGAATATTGTGTACAAATCTAACTGAAATCAAATGCTAAAAATTTTTTTAGTAGGTGATCACTACTGGCTTAAAGAGGAAGTTGAGAACGAGAAGTTAACTGACATAATGACATTATGCCACACCACAGTGTGCAAGCCATCTGAGTCATTTTTCCCCCTATGTTTTAAAGGGTGAGAATTTGCAGTTAGACAGAGCATTTATGGCAGACCCTGAGAATCACTGCGGCTGCAAACGTTATCATTGTGGTGAGAACAAATAGCTGATGCTAAAACTGTCTCACAATAAATAGAATAGTTCCATTTTTATTGGTAAAAATAATTGCATCATAATTACTCATATTTATGTATTAGTCATATTTGCAGTGTGTGTGTGTGTGTGTGTGTGTGTGTGTGTGTGCACCCATGTATACAGTGAAAAGCGCAGTGTGTGTGGATGGAAAGAGAGGAGTAATGAGACCAGGACAAACCTTGATGGAGCACAGTGCTTTGGGAGTCTGTTATACCACAAGATGCACACACACATTTGACTCTGCCAGTGGGTTCTACCTCATAAAAGCAACCAGTATTAACTGCACTGCACAGTGTCAGCCAGTGAGTACTCATACAGACATGCATAGTCAGGCACTGAAGCACAGAGAAATGCATAGAAAAAAAAATACATTTACATATACTTGTTAAAGAGGACCAGAGAAATATATGCAAAGGAATTTATATGTGAGTTGTAACTAGTATGTATCTAATTCAGACATACCAGTGCAGTCCCTGTTATTGTCCATTTTTCCAAATATAATCACCATTTATATACATACCTTTTCATAAATATTATGTGCTCTGTATTTCAGAACCAGGTTTATGTATCCCCTAAAGACCAGAGTGCCTGTTGTGGAATGTGTAAGAATGTATCCTGTATGTACTACAATGACAATGGATCTCTAGCTATGTACAAGGTGAGACAATGATTTTGATGCCATAAATCAAAATATATACTGAAAACCAAGGGAAAACAGGCAAGAATTACTTAAATACAAACAGAAAACATAAACCAATTCAAAAAAAGGGGATTATATAAAAACACCAAACTTAGCACAAACTTTCCAAGTTTTCTGCCTTCTTATTTTCAAGGGTGGACAAATCTTTAGCATGTTGTTTTATATCTTGTTCAAAATAAGAAACTAAAGGTATAATTTTAAAAAGTTGTCCCTTATGAATAAAGTATTTTACCAGCCTAATTACATTACACAAAAATGGCTTTGTTTTCTTTTTCAAAGGTGGTGAAACCAAGCAATATATTCTTAAAGTAGGGTTTGCATTTGTACGTTACCACTGTGGCACTGAAGTTTTTTAACATGCGACATATTTGTGCATGCACAGAGGATTGGATCAAACCTTAAACCATTAACATGTGTGGTACAGATCTAGCACCATCATTGCTACCTTTATCCATGTCCGGGTAACCACAAACCCATTTCTCAACATTTTCATACTATCTAGAATTCACACCAGACCTGTAGCATAGAAACCGTCTGCGTTCCACATGCTCCACTGTACAGCCTGCATGAGCGTTCACCTCACAGGACTTTACAATGAGTAAAATTGATGCCTATCTGCTGTGCTTGATGCCATACCCATGTCAAAAATGATTCAGAAATGCATCAGGTATTGGTCTTTAGTGTGATTCAATAATTGACTCCAAATCCTGAAATGTATCACTCAGTGTAGACCTACAAATATGTGCAAAGACAAGAAAGATGAGAGAATAAGTGCAGTAGATTGACTGCACTATACTACTCTAAGTACAATCATTCTATGTGAGTTCATATAAATATACATACACTGATCAGCCATAACATTAAAACCACCTGCCTAATATTGTGTAGGTCCACCTTGTGCTGCAACTCTGACCCATTGAGACATGGACTTCTTAGGACCTCTGAAGGAATGCTGTGGTATCTGGCACCAAGAAGTTAGCAGCAGATCCTTTAAGTCCTGTAAGTTGGGAGGTCCCATAGATGGGACTTGTTTGTCCAATACATCCCACAGATGCTCGATTGGATTGAGATCTGGGGAATTTGAAGGCCAAGTCAACATCTTGAACTCTTTGTCATGTTCCTCAAACAATTCCGGAACGTTTTTTGCAGTGTGGTAGGGCGCACTATCCTGATGAAAGAGGCCTCTGTGATTAGGGAATACTGTTGCCATGAAGGGGTGTACTTGATCTGCAACAATGTTTAGGTAGGTGGTACATGTCAAAGTAACATCCACATGAGTGCGAGGACCCAAGGTTTCCCAGGAGAACATTGTCCAGAGCATCACACTGCCTCCGCCAGCTTGCCTTCTTCCCATAGTGCATCCTGGTGCCATCTCTTCCCCAGGTAAGTGACGCACACACACCAGGCCATCCAAATGATGTAAAAGAAAAAAGAAAACGTGATTCATCAGACCAGGCCACCTTCTTCCATTGCTCCATGGTCCAGTTCTGATGCTCACATGCCCTTTGTAGGCACTTTCAGTGGTACACAGGGGTCAGCATAACTTTTTCAGCAATATATGCTCTTCTGTGGGATTGGACCAGATGGGCTAGCCTTCGCTCCCCACACGCATCAATGAGCCTTGGCCACCCAAGTTGTCCCCCCCCCCCCCCCAACTGGCTCTGAGCCAGTCATCTAGCCATCACAATTTGGCCCTGGTGAAAGTCACTCAGATCCTTACGCTTGCCCAATTTTCCTGCTTCCAACACATCAACTTCAAGAACTGATTGTTCACTTGCTGCCTAATATATCCTACCCCGTTACAATTACCATTGCAACAAGATAATCAATGGCTAAGATGGCACCACTAAAGAAAGCTGCCTACATTAGTGCTCGCAACCCAAACTGCAACTTTTGTGTATTTTACCTTGTTTTTTTATCTTGTTTTTTGCACTAACTTTTTTGCATCATTGAGCTAGCCCACGGACACATAACATATGACAGACGAACTTTAATCAATATTGGAATAGACTTTACTCACCACTCTAATTCCCATTTTCATCCCGATGCCAACTGGCCTCTGTAGATCACTCTGAGCCAGGTAAACAATGGACTTACTCTCCTGAGATGGCAGCGACAATGACGAGGAAAAAGAGCCAGCTTAAGGAACCAAGTATGAGCCAGGACACACTCCACACCAATGCCCAGCTTACTATTAGCTAATGATACATTGCCAACAAATTGGATGACCTTAGAGCCCGGATACAGTTCCAGTGAGACTTCAGGGACTGCAACGATCTTTGCCTCACCGAAACATGGCTCACGCCAACCATTCAGGTCCATGCTGTACAGCTGCCTGGGTTCTCCCTTCACCGGATGGACAGGACAGAGAACTCAAGGAAAACCCAGGGTCAACAACAAATGTTGCAGGGCAGGGAGCACCCATCGTCTTATGGAATTATGCACACCAGACCTGGAATACCTTGCAGTCAAATGCCTTCCCTTTTATTTACCCCAAGAATTCACCTCCACCATTATTATGACTGTTTATATTCCACCTAAGGCACACCCAGACACTGCTTTATTGACACTACAAAGGGACATTGGACTACTACAAACATTGCACCTAGACACAGCAATGGTGATTACCAGTGACTTTAACAAGGCTAACTTGAAACACATAGCCTGCAGTACATGGGGAGAAAGTATGCTGTATCACTTTTACACACAACACAGGGACTGCTATAAGGCAATAAAAACACCGTCACTTGGTAAGTCAGACCACTCCACCATTTTACTACTCCCAAAATATAAACAAAGGCTGCAGAGGGAAGATCGGGTGAGGTGAGTGGTGGGGCGCTTGTCTGACCAATCACAAGCCACACTACAAGACGCGCTGGAGGATGCAGACTGGGAGATGTTCCGGTGCAGCTCTGATGATGTCAGCGAGTTACAGCAGCAGTGCTCAGTTATACAGAGTTTCTGATAGGAGGGACTATTCTCACACGCTCTGTAAAGATTTTTCCCAATCAGAAGCCATGGGTAGACCAATCCGTGCAGAAAGCTCTGAAGGCTCGCACAGCTGCCTACAACGCAGGGCTGCAGACTGGCAACATGGATGAATAGAAAGCGGCTTCCTACAACCTGAGGAAAATGGTGAGGGAAGCCATTAAGGAAATGCAGAAACAAAACTGAGACCCAGTTTGAGCAGGCAGATTCCAGGCATCTGTGGCAGAGCATGCAAACTGTTACAGACTACAAACCCAAGCCTCCCACTATCAATAATGGCAGTCCATCCCTACCTAACGAATTGAATGAAAATGTTAACTAATCTTTTATTCACGGTTTGAGGTTGCTAGCACAGACCAGGAGAACAGTGAGTATGAACCATCAGGTCTAGCTGGGGAAGAGGAAAGACTGGTCATTTCATAACTGGATGTGAGGAAGGTGCTATACAAAGTTAACACCAGAAAAGCATGCAGTCTGGACAACATCCCTGGACATGTGCTAAAAGTCTGTGCTAACCAACTAGTACCAGTCTTTACCACCATTTTTACAATGTCTTCCTCAACCGTGTTGTCCCCATATGTTTTAAGTCCTCCACCATTATTCCTGTCCCCAAAACCACCCGTCCTGCCTCCCTGGATGAGTACCGTCCTGTAGCACTCACTTCTATAGTGATGAAGTGCTTTGAAATGCTGGTCAGAGACCACCTCCTCCCCAGCTGCCTAGACCCATTACAGTTTGCGTACCCGTCCAACAGGTCCATAGATGATGCCATCAACCACACCCACACACTGCCCTCTCCCACCTGGATAAGAGGAAAGGAAACTATGTGCAGATGCTCTTTGTGGATTACAGCTCCACCTTTAACACCATCGTCCCCTCACACCTCTGCAAAAAGCTCCAGGATCTGGGACTGAACTCCTCCATCTGCCACTGGATTCAGAATGGGTCAGGATGGGAAACCACACCTCCTCCACGCTCACCCTCAGCACTGGAGCCCCTCGGGGCTGCATTCTCAGCCCCCTGCTGTACTCCCTCTACACCAGTGACTGCATGGCCACACACAGCTCCAACAAGCTGCTGAAGTTCACCGACGACACAGTGGTGGTAGGCCTCATCACCAACAATGATGAGAAGGCCTACTTAGAGGAAATTAATATCCTCTCCACATGGTGTCAAAATAACAATCTCTCCCTGAAAATCACCAAGACTAAGGAGATGATTATTGGCTACAGGAAGAAGCAGATGAGGAACTACAGCCCCCTGTTGATCAACGGGGCCACAGTCTAGAGGGTGAGCAGCTTTAAATGGACTCCCATGGACCACATATACAAACAGCTTGGTGACAAGGGCGCACCAGCATCTCTACCTTCTATGACATCCAGCCAGGTTCAAGGTCTCAACGTGGCTGTGGAGAGTCTTCTCACCGGAAGTATCACCACCTGGTTCGGACCGGAAGGTACTGTCCAGAGTGGTGAGGAGAAGGCCATCAGGACTTCTCTCCCCTGTATCAAAAACATCTACAACCAGCGAAGCAAGACCAAGTCCAGGAGAATTGTAAAAGACTTTCACCACCCTGGACACAGTGTCTTCTCAGTAGTCCCATCAGGGAAACGCTACCAGATCCTGAGGACCAACACAGAGAGACTCCGGAGGAGTTTCTTCCCTCAGGCAATCCAGCTACTGAATGAGGACACTTGAGAAGTCTGCATATTTCTACCTCACATACAGACAAACATACACAAACAGTTTGCACTATGGAAAAATAATTTTTTGCACACTGCATAAAAACTCTTACACTGTACAGCTCTGTATATTTCTATACAGGAACAGTTGCACTATGAGAAAACAATTTTTTCAGACTACAGCTCTGTATATCTGTTTTTTAAAGATATTCTGTGTATGCATATTCATATTCTATATTACATTCCTCTAAAGGCTGCTAAACTATCATATAGTCTACTAGATTTTAATATATTCTGTTTTTATTATGTATGTGTATATTTCTAGTTCGTTGTTGTACTGTTCATTGTTGCACTGTGGGACGAGGCACTAAGGGAAAAACATTTCACTATATTACATCACATGTATTTAATATATATGTGACATATAAAGAACCTTGAACCTTGAACATTGAACCAATGTTATTCACTTCACCTGTCAGTGGTGGTAATGTTATGGCTGATCGGTGTATTAGACCCCTGTTTATTTGAATGCTTGCCGTCTTCTCAGTTATAAATCATCGTTTTAGTAATTTTAAATTGTCTCTTGCTTTTACTTTACATCATATTACTTATAATCTACCTCAACATGTTGCATTTTCTATCCCTGGAACTAATTTATGAGCGGGGAAAATGCAAACAGAACCATGAAACTAAACAAGACAGAATAAATTATATTATTAGTCTAGAAACACTTCTAAACATTATGAACTGCACCTGTAATATACAGTATATTTTACTGCATATAAACAAATACTAAATATGTTTATGGATTTAAATGTGAATAAAACAATTAACAATCCAGCATTTCAGTGATATTTTCCTTTTAGTAAAATGGAATGAGATTTCTTACATGAGCATATTAGAAAGATCATGTTTTACAGTTTTAAAATAACAGTACATTGTTTTGTAAGTCATTGTACTGAATGTTTTGTGAAGTTACCAGACATGAAAGGTTAAGAGTGAAAAGAGAAAAAATAAGAGTGTTTTACCTTACTGCAGTATCACACAGTCTGTGAGCAGAAAGCAATTCTGTGAGCCCCATCACATGACTATATTTATTATGACATTAAAATGGTTTACTCTTGGATAGACTAAAAGACATATAAAGCAATCCATATTGTTGCTATAAAAAGTTCCCCCCAAGTAATCATAAAATACTGCAAGTACTGTATTCTATGTGGTATACTGTGAAAAGTTATCATATGTGTTGCTGTTCCAGCCTGGGAAGAGCTGGGTGTCTGACTGCATGCGCTATGACTGTACAGACACACAATCTGGACCAGTACTGGTGTCCTACTCCTATAGCTGCCCCCCCTTTAATGAAACAGAGTGCCTGAAGGTAAACAAACACTCGTATCCATTTTACTGAAAGGACATTATATTTGGGTTTGCATTCTGTTTCTCTTATGGTGGTGCAAATGACTTATTTTAATTTATACTTCTATTTGTTTAATTGTTTAATTAAAATGTGCTCTATCCTGTGTTATATATCCCACTGAAATTTTGAAAAATCATGTAATAGAAATTTTTACTTATAGTGCCCACCCTTATATGTACATCTTTAAGGTTCTGAAGTAATTTATTTGTCCTAGATTGGAGGCACAGTAATGACATACATGGATGGATGCTGCAAAACATGTGAGTCCTATCATTATATTATGGTATCTATTTAACTTAGTTCAAAGTAAAATGATGGAATTTGTCCTATCAAATTATCCAGGATTGAATATTTTACTGTAAAAGTCATATACTGTACATCACTCTGTTTGCCTGCAGCAGACAAATCTGAGCTAAACTATTGTTGTTTGATTGTTGCCCAACAAGGAATTATTATCTGCACAGACACCATATTTTTCAAGTATTAATGATATAAATTCAGATATATTTTTTCTCTTTTATTATTCTCAATTCACTGGTTCCAAAATCTTTGAGGGTACTCATTCCTATTTTGTTTAAGTTCTGTTAAATCTTGAGTACCTTTGCTATTGTTTTCATTGACTTATGAGGAGTTTTAAATACTTAACATATGGGGCTCTATTTTTGTGGCAGCACAAAATTGTCAATATTTAATGCACTACATGAACTGAATCCACACTTATTTTGGTCTAGAGGAATAGAGGCTGGTAAAAAACTATTTTTCTAAACTAAAGGTGAGTCATCTAAGTCCTGTTGCACTTCTTAACACCCAGTTTTATGGATGTCTGCCCACTTCAACAAAAAAAGAATGAATTATTGTATCCATAACCAATTACAACAAACACCCCAGCTGTGGGTTCTAAAAACCGTCACACCAAAAGCTTTCATAATGTGTCTAAAAAGCACCACAAGCTTCTATTTAAATCAGTTATGAGGCACTATGGAATTGCATATATTTTTAGAAATCCATCCAAAGACATTAACAAAATTACGTTTCTCTACAATAACAACCAGTTTCTTTTTTTCTGATTTTTGCATTAATCTGTGTATTTGATACTTGTATCCAAGGCTTTGTGTTTATTACAGTACCAATAAAATATAAACATAACATGTAATGACAGGTTATTTCTACCACTAGAAATCATTTAATCATATGTAATTACGAAAATGACACTGTGCTGCACTAGAATAAGAATTGAGCTTAATGGATATAAAAGCAGTACACCTAATCTTAGCTCCTAATACAATGACACTAAAAACAATGCACTGTTCCTGTTCCTTATTTTTAGTGCATGCGATATGATCATGAAAATAGAGCCCATGATGTTTAATTTAAAAGAAAAAATAAAAAAGTGAAAGAAAACTTAAACATATCGTTGTGCATGCAGGTTTTATAGATTACTGTTTAATAAATGGATAATTCCTGTGTAATATGACTATAACAGATTGTACCAATCTCTTCAGGCACTGGACACTCAATCTTCCCCTTCCCTGTTAACACTCTGAAACCCACCATTAGTACTAACTGTGACCGAGGTACCCAAAACATATATCAGTTATTAAGGCTCACCATCACCATTGTTGATTCCCAACAATGTACTTCCCCATTAACATACAGGAAAATAAACATATTTAAAAAGAGCCAATTACTGAAATAAAGGACATCCCATTCTGTTTGGAATTAGTCTAAACATATTACCTTCTTTATAATAATCTTTCCCCATTTTGCTCTGTTGGGCAGTGCATTGTTGATTGCCAACAATGTACTGTTGGTAGTAGCCAGTTGGTAAATTTTGTCTAATAATTTGCATGATTTCTATAGCCTGGGCTAATTATGTTATATGTGTTGTGTTTATATTTGTGTAGTCTGTGGTTCTAGGGTGTAGTAATCTTTTGGGTGATATGGTACAGTGATGAGTCTAAAACATTCTAAACATTCCCTTAATAGTTTGTTTGCATGAGTACATTTCTTCGATTCCCTGATAAAATAGTGTTATCTGCAGCATTTATGATTCCGCCACATTACCCAAACCATTACAGCACTTTCTACCTCGTAGTTCTTGTTCTACCTCTAGTTTTCATTCATTGTTTTTATTTTGTAGTTTTTGGGGTGGTGGGAAATTTGTTTTTGGTTTTACATTATATTGTAGGTACAATATCATAATATTTTCATGAAAATAGTTTAGTGTTAGATATTGTGCAGCTAAGTGGGGAAAGAATAATGTTCATATAAATGGTTAGATTGTGTATGCTTCTCTAAATTTGGTACCTCACTAATTATTGTGGGTGGAATGCACTACACCCTACACCGTACAGTACTAATATATATATCAAAGCTTGCTTGCTTTTTAATATTGTTAAAGCTTAACAATAGGTGTGAATCCTGCAAAACGAACTAAACCAGGGGATTATACTTTGTCATCTAGCTTTAAAGAACAGTTCGCGAAAGCTTGAGGGGAGGGTTGCCAGGTTTCAGCAAAATTGTCACCAAAACTACAACTGTGAAGACCCTTTGCTTTAAAAAAAATAGTTGTCTCAGGTACAATTCGTGCACAAACATTTTCTGTAACGTTTAATTTTGTACTGGAAAACTAATGTTTATGAAATATCGAAACATTATTATCGATAATGTAGAAGTCACAAAAAAAGTACATATAGTTCTTAAAGAAGAAAAGATATTTTCTACACCTCCTTTTATTCAATAATGCATGTCTCTTTAAATGAATATAGATGGGATGCATCTGATTCCTGCTGTGGAATCTGTGTTTTCTAGCAAATCACAGCTACAGTGGTCATGTTCAAAAAACGAGAAAGGAATTGAAATGGGATTCATGCAGTTTGCTAAATAGTTCCTAGTTCTCTTTAATACCCATTTTATCTGAGAAAATTAGACAGCTAGCAAAGTATACATTTTAGCTAAATAACACCACTGGTCACAGGGGTATGTTTGCGTGGTTCAGACAATAGTGAAACAGTCAAATCTTAATAGTTTCTTGCTAAAATCAGGCAATTCTTATCAGCCTAATTGAGACAGTGAGGAGCATGTTGCAATCACGGAGACATATGATCCAGGTCCAGCTGAAAAGAAGCAGAAATGTTGTGCATTTGAGTATATGCGTTGCAAGGTAATGTTTTAGTGCTTCTTTAAATATATTTCAATCTTGTTAAAATAAAGATAAATAAAATGTTATTAGCAACTGTGTCATAAAGTAATATTTTTCATTAATGGAAAACTTTTTTGTTCTCGGCTGTTTGTTGCATTCATCGGCCTGTTGACTATTTTATTTATGTTTATTTAAATGTCGGCTGTGTGAAAAAAATGTTAATTAAATTTTAATTTTACATGATGGTGTCATTTTTGTATAGTAGTAATAGTATTATAGTAGTAATTAATATATGACCAGAATTATACTCATTTGTCTGGTAATCTGCACCATGACTGGCACCAAAAATTACTTGCGGAATATATATATATATATATATATATATATATACATATATATATATATATATATATATATATATATATATATATATATTATATACAATTAGGTCCAGATGTATTTGGACAATGACAAAGTTTTTGTGATTTTGCCTTTATACACCACCACAATGGATTTGAAATAAAACAATCAAGATGTGATAGAAGTGACTGAAAACATGGCATTGTGGTAAATGCCACGGTCCAAAAAACATGGCATTGTGGTAAATGGCACAAAAATATGGCATTTACAGCCATTTTAAGCAAAGTACTTCCATTTTTGCAGGGGCTCAAAGGTATTTGGACAATTGACTGACAAGAAGTTAACTGACCAGGTGCGGCCCATTCCCTCATTACAAATGAAGCAGATAAAAGGTCTGGAGTTGATATCAGGTATTGAGTTGGCATTTAGCAGCTGTTTGACTGGAGCTACCAATATGAAGTCCAAGGAGATCTCAATGCAAGTGGAGGCCATCATTAGGCTGAAAAAACAACATAAATCTATAAGAGAGATAGCAAAAACCATAGGTGTGGCCAAATCAACAGATGGGTACATTCCTAAAAAGAAAGAAAGCACTGGTGAGCTCAACAACATCGAAAGGCCTAGAAGACCACGGAAGACAATTAAAGTGGATGATCACAGAATCCTTTCCTTGGTGAAGAAAAACCCCTTCACAGCATCAACAAAAGTCAAGAATACTCTGGAGAAGGTAGGCGTATCATTGTCAAAATCTACAATCAAGAGACCCCTTCATGAATGTAAATACAGAGGGTTTACAACAAGGTGCAAACCACTGGTAACATTCAAGAACAGGAAAGCCAGAAAACATCTAAAAAAGCCTCCCGTGTTCTGGAATAAGATTCTTTGGACTGATGAAACCAAGATTAACTTGTACCAGAATGATGGGAAGAGAAAAGTATGGAGAAAGAAAGGAACAGCTCATGAGCCAAAGTATATCACATCATGTAAGTACACCACATCATGGGCATGTATGGCTGCCAATGGAACGGGTTCACTGGTGTTTATTGATGATGTGACTGCTGACAGAAGTAGCAAGATGAATTCTAAGGTGTATAGGGCTATACTCTGCTCACATTCAGCGAAATGATACAAAACTGATAGGACACCGCTTCACAGTGCAGGTGGATAATGACCCTAAACATACTGTGAACGCCACTCAAGACTTTTTGAAGGCAAAGAAATGGAATATTCTTCAATGGCCAAGTCAGTCGCCTGATCTCAACCCAATAGAGCATGCTTTTCACTTACTGAAGACAAGACTGAAGGCAGAAAGACCCACAAACAAGCAGCAACTGAAGGTGGCTGCAGTGAAGGCCTGGCAAAGCATCTCGAGGGAGGAAACTCAGAATTTGGTGATGTCTCCAGACGGTCATTGCCTGCAAAGGATTTTCATCCAAGTATTAAAATTATGGTTATATTTACAATTATGTCACTTTGCCCAAATACCCCTGAAAATGGAGGTACTTTGTTGAAAATGGCTGTAATTCCTAAATGGTAAAGGCCATATTTTTGTGGAACCTCTTAAAATAAAGCTGAAAGTCTACACTTCGATCACATCTTGAATGTTTTATTTGAAATCCATTGTGGTGGTGTATAAAGGCAAAATCACAAAAACTCTGTCATTGTCCAAATACTTCTGGACCTAACTGTGTGTGTATATATATATATATATATATATATATATATATATATATATATATATAATGTATTCACTTCACCTTTAATGGTCTTAACAACAAATTATTGGTCAGGAAATTAGCAAGAATTAAACAAATAGATAAAGGAACTTATTATGGGATAGCTTTTCCCTTTAATTTCTTTAAATGTTTAAGCCTTATGGCCCTTGATGGACTGCATCAAGGACAGGTGTGGCAGATAACCAAATAATGACTAATTTTTTAAGAAAAAAACATCCCAGAAGAGGTTTTTGGAAACTTTTGTACACCCAGACATGAGTTAGTTTGAATTTTACATCAAACATTTTAATCAGTGTCATGATTTTAACTATGCGTACAAGAAGACTATCTAAGTGAATTTCCCTGTTTCAGTGTTGGGCTGTTCCTGAAACAGTTCACTGTAGCAAAAGTAAATGAGCAAATGGTGGTACAGGAGGTCTCAGGAGTGCATTTGTTTAATTCTCGCTAATTTTCTGACCAATGATTTGTTGTTAAGACCATTAAAAGCTTAACCTTTGCCTTTTTTTTTGCCCTTTATATTATCTCCTATATAATTGCACTGCAGTCCATCTGTTGCTAAACACATCTTGTCAACCCCCTTTCAACATTCCTCCATGAGATCCTAATGACACAGTAAGTCTGCTGTTTGGAAAATTCTATAAATTCTACCTGCTTTCATACATTCTAGGCAAAGAGGATGGAAAATCATGTCAGAAAGTCACAGTGCGCATGACAATAAGGAAAAACGACTGCCGTAGCAACAGGCCGGTGAGTTGACCACAGAGATTGTTACTCTTGTCTGCCTGTTTGTTGCCATGACTTGCCAAACAAGTTTCTGAAAAAGACCCACAAAGAAACTCAGATGAAATAAGTAACTTGCATAAAGCCTAACAATGCTTCAGACTCACACCATGTACTGTTCTCAAACTCATTTACAGGTGAACATAGTGTCATGTGATGGCAAGTGTCCTTCAGCAAGTATTTACAACTACAACATCAACACTTATGCACGGTTTTGTAAATGCTGTAGGGAGATGGGCCTTCAGCGGCGCTCTGTCCAGCTCTACTGCAGTGGCAACTCCACATGGGTAAACTACTCAATCCAGGAACCTACAGACTGCTCTTGCCAGTGGTCTTAAAACACACGCGCACACACGCACACACACGCATACACACACACACACACACACACACTTGAATGGAAATGTCACCTTGACAATTTTGTATGTTCATATTCTCTAGAATAACAAAGGGCATTCTAACACTGGATAAAAAATATATATACTGTTGTAACTTGAACAGAAGTTGTTCACTGAACTTGAATATATTTTATACAGAATTGTTGTGTCTGTCATCACTCCCATCACACTGGTAGACATTCAGCAATATTTACCTAGCTGAATATGCCTTTGCTCATGGGTTGTACAGTTCTCCTTTTGGAGTGTTTTGTGAAGGGGTAAAAAGAAGCAAAAAAGTTGTTCAGTAAACTAGGTATATGCATTAGATGCATTTGTAGAAAATATTACTTCTTAATGTACTGTCTATTAAGTGATTAGTGAATATATTAATCAGTTTCTTTTTAATAACTAAAATTGCTGTGTTTTGTACACTTTAATTATTTATTACATTATAAGCACAACGTCAAAGTCCATGAGAAATTCAGAAAAAAACTGTTAATTGCTCTGTTGAATCTTAAAAACTAATTTTAAATCTTGTATGAATCTTCTTTCCTAAACATTTTATTTACTGAAAATACTGTGTATCATAATGCATTATATTTGCAGTATCATTTTCAATAAAACAATTATTTAAAAAAATGATGATACAATTTGCTCAAATCTACATAAACAAAAGGTGTTAAGAGAGAGTGTTCACTATGGGCCACATGCAGTGTTGGCGACTTAAGTCCAAAATTTGCAGCAATATTTACCTAAAAATGTACATAATATAATCAGGGATAGAAAATGCAGAGTGAAGAAGCAAATAGTATTTTTTTTCCTTTGCTCAATTTAAAAAATAAAAAATAAAAAGGCTAATATGATAATATATGAATCAGAAGATGGCAAGTATTGAAATAAACATCTAACAGGCAGCAGAGATGGATGCAGTTGCAGGTGAACAATTTATTTAAAAGGCAGGGAGACAAATCTGATACACGAAGCAAAAACATAGTCAATAGGCAATCAGCAAACAGACAAAACAGAGGAAAAAACAGAATCACAAAGCCAGGAAACAAGAACAGGATCAAAAACCAGGAAAGCAGATACAGTTGCTCAGTATGTCTGGCAACTAAACTTAGGACGACACTTCAAAGTGAGTGAGTGCAGTGAAAGTGCTCACTCCAGGAGCAGGGTTCTTTCTGGGCCTACTTCGAGAACAGGGCCCAGAACGATCAGGGTGTCAAGTGTGGAACTCTCTGCAGAGGAGGGAATCAAGTCATGAGCTGGGATCTAGGTTCTCTCCTCTGAGCCATGCCCCTCCTACTCAATAAGGTATCGCAGTTTCCTGTGTTTACATCTGGAGTTCAAGATTATTTTGAATACATAGGCAGGCTGTCCATCAGTGTCAGGGTATGGATGTCTGAAAGCATGTTTTGCCACCAGTATTTTCCTTGGAGAAGTTGGTGGGTTTTTTGGACTCTATGTGTTACATGGGGAGGGGAGGTTGTGTGTGTGTGTGCCCAGGTAATGTGTTTGCTTCTCTGGGCACCTGGCACATACAGTAGATCTTGCCTGCATGACTGTATGTGCTGTCGGCACCTCGTGGAGTGGGGTTTGAGCTAGCTCTCGGTCAGTGTCCCAAGTTAGTGCTCCAACGAAATGAGAGGAGGGCAGGATAAACTCTTCTTGTTGATACCTTGATGGGAGCAGGGAAAAGACATGACAGGGAGTCTGCTTTGGTGTTTATTGAACCAGGATGGTAGGAGAAAGCGAAATGGAACCTGGCGAAAAAGAGAGCCCAGCAATCCTCATGTGAATTTAGCCTTTTGGATGTATTGAGATATTCGAGGTTCTTGTTATCAGTGAAAATAGTGAAGACATGCACTGCCCCCTCTAGCCAATGACACCATTCTTCCAGATGTGCATGATCAGTAATTGGGTGACTGTGCACAGGACAATGGGTTTGAGTGAAGGGAGTACCTTCAAAAGTGAAGGTGGAATACCATCATGTGTTAAGGAAATTTTTAATTTTACATGCCCAGACTGTTATATATACAGACTTTACTTGTAAATCAGTGGACTTTTCATGGATAAATACTGTACCTTAAAAAACAACTATATACCACTAATAATTTTGTCCAAACAGAGTGATTTGTCCACTACATAATAATACATTACAATAGAATGTTGTCAAATGACCCTTCATTTTTTTCTGTGTTGCCCACCTTAAAATGTATTGATATGTAAACAACAAAACTGATTTTATTTTATAATGTTTTTTCATTATTTAATTATTTTTAAAAGTTAGTGCAAATGTGCAGTTTTCAATCCAAACCAACAGGATTTACACATGATTCCACCTGTTTAATCAGCTGATCTTGTGTTTCAAGGGACTTGTGACTCCTGCAGGCCTTTTTGAGTATATTTGTTTTGGTGTTTTGTTTCTTTTTTTTTTTTCATTTTTTCCCCCAAAATCATAACAGCCACATAAGCTGATTATGCTAATTATTTTTGGATCTTGATGAACCTTTACTGCTTGAAATGAATTATGTACTGCTTTATGCCAAAATGGTTGCTTTATTGTAGTTATAAGGAATAACTACACAATGCATAAATTCATGCAGATACAGGTCAAGAACTTCAGTTAATGTTCAAACCAAACATCAGAATGGGGGAAGTGTGCTCTCTTTGACTTTAACAGTGGCATGGTTGTTGGTGCCAGATGGGCTAGTTTTAAAGTTTTCTCTAAAATTCATCTTTAAAATTCATCAGAATTTTAATTAAATTCCATATATCATTTTTAGCAACATTTTATATAATCTCTATTCACATCATTGGACTATTTCAGTTCGGTTATGTTTTTAATCCAAATTGGCTGTCTTTTATGTCATGTTAATTTGTATTTTATATTTTATATTTTGTGTGTGTACATGTTGTATCTTGCTACTGACCATGCTGCTGTAACACAGGAATTTCCCTCATGGGATCAATAAAGTATATCTATCTATCTATCTATCTATGTTGCTGAGCATCTTCCTATGTACAGTATCTAACTATCTAAGGGCATTGCAGCATCAGGAGGATAATATTTTTGGTCTATCATGAGAGAATACATGTTAGAGAGAGAATACATCTTTTTAAAACTTTGTTAGATTAAGATCCTTATTGAGTTGGGGGTGGTATAGTGACATTGTCATTCTTTACTTGATATGTGATAAATCAGAAGGCTAGCCTTCCAATAGAACAGCTAAAAGTAGGGTTTCAAGTGTGATAGAAAGACCCAGCAACCAGTGTTACTCTACAATGAACCATGACCCTTATACACTGGTAACTGTAAGATTATTCATCAGCTTCATCCTTTAAGATGTTTACCCAGATAAGTGCAAGAGTGTGATTTATTAAAAAATGAGACCATAACATGATGAAAAGTTGGAGATTGAAAATTTTATTTATACACCACAGAATGAAAACCTTACAGTGGTTACAGACTAGAGGAGATAGACTAAAATCACATGGTAGTTCATATTTGAGGATCAGTAAAAATTCAGTTGTCTGATGACAATGAGAGCACTTAATGGAAGCTGAGTAATCAGGTCATTGCTTCAAATGGTACAATCTTCTCCATCAACAGTTTACTTTCTGCGACGAGCAGCAGCACCCTTCTTGGAGCTGTGATGATAAGGGAATACAGAGAGAAACGGGTTATGACCTCAGTGGACAATCTTAATTAATTCTCTTGTGTAACTGCCATTTACAAAGTAAGAATGCAGAGTTGAGGAGGAAAAAGTTTTACTTTTGTCCATTTGAATCTGAAATTCTCATTTTTTATTGAATTTAAAGTTGAAGATTAGAAAAAGATCAGGTGATGTTTTCCAGTTTTTATCTGTCCAGTTTTAGTGATCCTGCACCCACCGTAGCCCCAGATTCCTGGTTTTGGCTGACAGGGGTTGGTCTGCTGCTGTTGTAGCTCATTGTTGCATTTTGCATTTTGGGATGGTTTTCTGCTCACCACAGTTCTAAAGAGTGGTTATTTAAATTACCATAGCCTTTCTGTCAGGTCAGACCTGTTTAGCTATTGTCCTCTGACCTCTCTCATGTGCCCCTCCTACCCCCAACGGAACTGCTGGTCACCGGATGTTTTTTTGTTTTATGCACCATTCTGTGTAAACCCTATAGACTGTGGTGCATGAAAATCCCAGATCAACACTTTCTAAAATATTCAAACTAGCCCATCTGACATCAACAACCATAGTCAAAGTCACTGAGAACATATTTTTTTAACATATACAGGTATTTGTCATAAATACTGAAGCTCTTGACCTGTATTTGCATGATTTTATGCAGTGCATTGCTGCCACATGATTGACTGTTTGGATAATTGTGTGAATAATCAGGGGTACAGATGTTCATATTAAAGTGGCCAGTGAGTGTATACGTGAGTGAGTAAGCTGCATTTTTATAGGAGGTTGTCAGTCAGTTAGTAGTGCAAAGTTGGTGGTAAATACTTATATAAAGGCAGTCGGTTCCTTTAATTGCCAGTACATCAAGTAACAATGTGTGAAGTGCTTGTGTGGGTGAGCTAGAGCTACTTACTGTTTCTGCAGCTCATCAATACGGTTGCGAAGCGAGATGACCTGAATACAACATATAAGCATTTTTAAAGCAGCCAGAATATTACCATTGCCTCTGAGACACACACTCATTCTCCTAAGATTTGACATGGCATAATGTGTCTAAATCTGTTACCACTGCCTTTAATTAGTATCAATTACTATTACTTTAATTAAAGGCATTAATAGGGCTCTGTCAAGTCTCACTATGTTTTTATTTATCTAAATAATTGTGTGGTCTGCAGCAACTTCTATAAACAAACAAATAACCTCAGGTGACAACAAAATGACACAACAGACTTCAATATGTAGTCATGTTTTCCCAAAAGTAAACCAACATTAAGAAACCAGGTGGGAAAAAAATAAGTGCACCCTATAATTCAGTAACATGTAGAACCACAGCAATAGCAGCAATAATTTGAAGTAAACATGTTCTGTAGGAGAAATCCTGGCCCTCTCTTCATTGCTGTTTAAGACAACAGTCATTGATGTTTAAGTGCATTTGTTTATGCACAACTCTCTTAAGATCCCGCCACACCAATGGGGTTGAGGTCTGGACTTTGACTTGGCCATTCCAACACCTTGATTTTTTTTTCTTCTTTAGCCATTCGGATGTCAACACGACCAAGTTGCTGGTGTGCTTGGGATCATTGTCCTGTTGCATGACCCAAATTCAGCCTAGCTTAAGCTGCTGGACAGATGGCCTCACGTTTGTCTCAAGAATATTCTGGAATAAAGTGGAGTTCATCATTGTCTCAATGACTGCAAGTTTCCCAGGTCCTGTGCCTGCAAAACAAGCCCAAATCATCACCCATCCATCACCATTCTTGACAGTTGGTCTCATCTGTCCAACAGATATTGTTCCAGGACTTTTGACTTTTGTGATTTGAATTTCAAATTGTTTGGAGATGGCCTTATAACCCTTCCAAGATTGATGAGCAGAAACAATTGCTTCTCTGAGGTCATGGCTGATGTCCTTTCTTCTTGGCATGATGTAGACACACACCCAGAACACCAAACTGCTAAAAGTTCTGATTTTATAGAGGTAGTCACACTTCTTGATGATCTTGTGCATCTTATTAGTAACAGCTGGCTGCTAATTACTCTCTTCATGATTGTGGAAGTAGGAAGGGTATGCATTATTTTTTACCACCTGGCTTCTGAATGTTGGCTTACTTTTTTGGGGAAAAAAATGACTACATTTTTTTCTTGAGGCTTTTTTTTTAATAGAATGACTTTTTCCTATGACTATACCTTCACACTTACACTTTACATTTGCCTTTGTTTTGTAACATAAAGCATGCACACTGTAACAAAATAAATTGCTAATTGCCAACTGTTAGCTTTTTATGAACAGATACAGTAGACTAAACTCAGTGTTACCTCCTTATTTTTTTTTAAATGTATATTTACAATCAGTTCTTGTGGGGTTATGTACATTGTCTGAGGAAGAAAACCTTAGATTGTCAGTGTATTTTTCAGGACAATCTGCAAGTGGCCATTCATCCAGTGATGCAAGTTTAAATTCTAGGACTGCCAACGAACCTTTACTAGGTTCCCGAGCAAAACCCTTAACTTTCAATTAAATGAACTATATCCTCTCTCAATGTCAGTGCTAGGCTGGGAATGGTCCACCATCCACAATGATATCTGGTCAGTTGTGCCTAGCAGTAGATGGGCTACAGTAATGGTACACCTACAAAGTACATCTATATATTTGATCAAATATCCTGATGTACCTGATGAATGTATATCACTAATATCACATCATCAGCAAAATACCCTTGGTCATTAAGAATTTCTGCGTATAAATGTACAGAGTGTAAGTTTAGTATCTGACCCATTAAAGCCATCCATTCCCATCAGTCTCTAATCATTTTAACTAGGCCACATAAATTTAATTATTTTTTGGTTTGTTTATTTTAAGCAGAAAGTCTGATACAAATAAAAAATCATTATTACGTAATTCTTACCTCATACTTCTGCCGCTTTAGCTTCTCAATGTGGTCAAATTTTTCAGACTCAAGATTGTACATCCAGTCCCACAGCTCCTTGGCCTTATCCCTACACACACAATTATGTTTTTTTGTAATTGGCAATTATTTAAAATTACTGTATGTTATATAATCTTAGACACCAGTAAAAGCTGGACCATAAGCATTTGCGCAGACCTCAGCTTGTCTTCATTCAGATGATCAATGTTTAGAGGCTTGCGTCTCTCAGCCAAGATCTTTCTTTTTTTCTCTCTCTCTGTCTGTTTCTTTCCTTTCTTTTGGTCAGCCTGTATCAGAAATTGCATATTAATTAAAGTATCGAAGCTGAGGATAAAGAGCATGAGTACAGATAAATCAAAGTTTAGTGATTAGGTGTGGGTTGAGTAAAGATATTACAGTCTAAGAGATTAATGTTTATGTAAATCAGTGATTAGTGATTAGGATGATGACCGACTAGGATTTTGGGGACTTTAGGTGGAATATCAGCCTTACTATTAATTTTATATCTATATTTATTCATCAAGAGCACAAATACAAATAGTACAGACAAAGTATCTTTTTGGGTATGTTTACCCAAATCCATGTCCTACTACTTACCTTATATTAGTACCCCAATTATGGACAAACATTAAGTTCATTAAGGAAAACTTGTCATTAGCAAAGTTATAACACTGCACCATGCCTGGCATTTAGTGGTACATTTCAGGTATGTGATATCTGAAGGGTAAAGGGTGATGATCAAATATGCACCTTCTGCAGGTAGCTGCTGTAGTTAGAGCCCTTGCTTGTCAGAACAGATTTCTTCTTAGCATCCTCCTCTGCCTTCTTCTTTGCATCTGCCTCCTCTTTCCTCAGCCTTTCCTCCTGTCACACATATGCAAATATGTTAATTTGTTAGAATTGAAAGAAAATATAATAGAAATACATATATATATTACATGCATGATCACATATAAACATATTATACATGTAGAATGTACAATGTCACTTGTCCAACAAAAAGTCTTTAATTTGAAAGATACAGTAATAGCAAAAATGGACCATTAACCAAAAAAATGTTCCTTTTAATTATTAGTATTTTGCTTATTTGTCTTTATCCTTCAGGGATTATGACATATTTAACCTCTCCATATTTTTGACAGTATGTAGGAATCTACAAGATGTACCAGTTTAACACACCTCACGTCTTGCTTGACGCTCTTTGTCCTTTTCAGCACGGATCCTCTGTTGCTCTGCTCTCTCAGCCCTACGTTTCTCCTACACACAAACATGTACACGCACACATACACACAAATACAATATTAAAATTTATGTACATGACTGTGAAATTAGCTTTATCTAAACAGAAAATATCAACATGTTTACTCACATATATAATACTTTGGAAGCATTTTTGCAAGGGTAGCATGTTGCTACCTCACAACTCCAAGGTCCCCAGTTTAATTGTGAGCTTGGGTTACTGTCCTTGGAGTTTTGTATGTTCTGCCCATGTCTGCTTAATTGCCCCTAGGTGTGAATGTGTGTGCATCGTGCCCTGCAATGGACTGGCATCCCATCCCAACATGTGTTCCAGCAGTAGGATGCACCTGACTCTGACCAAGGATAAAGAGGTTACTGAAGATCAATGGAAAATAAAGCCACTCACAATTCTCTCCTTCAGAGCAATAAGTTCCTCCTCCTCATTTTTCCTGCATTCAAAGTGGGCATCAATGAGTGCCTGCAGTTCGATGAGATCCTTATTCTGCCGCTTTTTCTGGATGTCCTGTCACACATTCATATACACATACCGACATACAAGTTAAAAATTTGTCTTACATCATGAATTGTTGTATAAAAAAGCACCAAACAGTGTAACCTCTCTGCCAAGTACACTCTTTTATCTGTTATTGTTTCAAATCTACTGTAAATATTTCACAAGGGCATTACAGGCCATTGTATAAGGGGGGAAAAAAGGATATTTGCAGGTATTCCAGACAACCTTAAATACAATGATATTGGCTTACATCAAAGTCTACTTTCTCTCCTTCTGGGATTTTTGGTGCACTGGGTCTGAACAGACAGAGATGAATGTGTATAAGTGACACACACACACACACACACACACACACAAAACAGAATGGCTAAGAGTGATTGCCTGGAGTTTTGAGAGTTTCTACTATGTTTAAAACAAACATACTGTTTCAGTCCACAAATATTCATTTGTAAATATAGGGTATATTTCTGCATATCACTGTATAATGGTATATTGCAGCATACCTTTGTTTATTAATATACTGTTTTAATTTATCAGAAGAGAGTTATATAAAATTACTGAACTGAAAAGTGTAACATTTAGAGAGCATTTAATGGCACAGTTACTAACCTGAATTTTGGCTTTTCCTCTATATATAAGAAGATGAAACAGGAAGAGGGTCAAGTTACATTATCAGGGACAACAACATGTTTCGTTTAATCTTTATGTCAACTGCTCAGAACTATACAAAACAATAACTATCACAATAAAGATAGAAAACATACATACACAATATTAATATGTTGGAATATGTTGAAATACCAAAAAATGAGAGGTAATAAAAGGTAATAAATTAATATTTCATTAAAGGTACTCAGCTATATTTATCTGCTGATAATATTTATCTGCTGTAAATTAACTTTTGCCACTGTAAGTCCCACATTGACAGCAATCTTAACAGCCAACCACTACACTTATGCATTGACACACGAAATGGGCCTAAGATTCAGATTTTCACATTTTTATATTATTGCTTTTTAATAATTATAAATATGGAAAAAAACTTAAAATTTCACTAGTAAATGTCTACACTGTGATCAGATACACTTATCACTTGTGTTGTAGATTTTAGAACTACTTCATAATAAAGTGAACTCAGTTAATTACACCAATCAAAAATTATATTTAGCAATAAAAAAATATAATATTAGTAAGAGTGAGTGAAAAAACTTCAGGATCACAATTTCCTCCAGTCTAGCAACTCATTTATTCACTATGCAGGTGAGTGTTAATATTAAACATCATTAAACATGTGTCTATGGCTTGCTGGGACTAACACACTGTCAAGAATATTGGGAGTTTGGGAGTTGTTAAATAACCTTAACTATCAGGTCTAAAACAAAAGCTGTTTCAAGCAGAGAATACAAACATGTCCTCCAATATTGTGGCAGATTTCATGCAAAAAGAAGCAAGGCTGGTGTAAGTAATGGGTTTGCTGCACAGTTAATGTAAATGTGAGCACTGCATATTCCTTCACCCTTTTTACACCTTCTCTGAACATTTGCCAAAGTATAGGCTGTGTCACTTGTAAAGTATAGAGCTGTAGAATTGCTTTAAGATTTGTGTACATATATGTTCTTCTCATTTGTATGACCTCTCAGGCATGGGTGACCTTTCCCCTGTGCCTCACCAACAAACAGAAGTACAAATGTACTGTAGGAAAATTACCAACATACCTTCCTCTTCATAGGTCTCTGCATGCAGCAAGCGTTGAAAGCAAAAGCAGAACAAATAATATTAGCTAGACATGGTGCCTTTTTTGACCTAGAGCAAATCTGTACTTTTAGATGCAAAATATATCCGAACACATAAACTGCTGTGGTGAAGAGGTCAAAAGAGGTCATAAAGAAAACTCTACCACAAACAGCATCAGCAAATGGAATAATAATAATAATAATAATAATAATAATAACAATAATAATAATAATAATAAAAACAATAACAATAATAATAATAATAATAATAATAATAATAATAATAAAAACAATAATAATAATAATTATTATTATTATTATTATTATTATTATTATTATTATTATTTATTATTTATAATAATTATATTATTATTATTATTATTATTATTATTATTATTATTATTATTATTATTGAAATTGCTTGGAAACAATGCTTGAAAAATGTGGCTTAGGTTTAGCCTGGTATTTGTATTCAATTAGAATAATGATTCTGATAGACGACTGATGATTTCAAATGTTTAAGCGTTGACTACAGTGACATACTATATTAATATTTTACTGTATTATGAAACTGCTAGAAAATAAGACCACAGCAGTTTAGTATGGTGACATCATACAAGAATTATGTTCAATTAAACTTTGACATATGAAGTGATACTCTTGATCCAAATGTATGTCTGTTAATAGAAGCTTCTGCTAACACAGTCAGGAGCAGCAACAGTAATCAGTTTTCCAGTAAGTCAGTTGTCCACTTTATGCTAGTGGAAGCAGCGTTAACATACATACATACATACATACATACATAAATAAATAAATAGTATGGGTATCTGATTGTCACCTTATTGATTTAATGCTTGATCTTAGCATCTTAGATGTGGTTTAGAGCCATGACTGGTGGGCTGGAGTGTTTTTTTTTTTTTTTCTAGTTTTTTTTTAATGAACTAAAGTTTGACACTAATTACTTAATTAATAATCAATAAATATTTAAGCAAAATTAATTAATAAATGAATAGATTTTTTTTGTTTATTTAATGTAGTGCCTATTACATTTACATTTGATGTAGTTAATGTAGTGCCTATTACATTTATGTTATATAGTGCCTTTTAGTCCCTCTGACACACATTGCAAAGCACATATTATAGGCAGTAGTAGATAGTCCTTTAGCAAAATTGGCATAAATGTACCTCACAGGCCCACAGTGCACAGCACAGTCCCATACTTAGGATTAGGTTAGATGATCACTTTCAGCAACATGCAGCATCAGTTGTATGAACCTGTTCTTGTCAATATCCACAAAATAGCAAGTAAACTTCTGAATTAAAATAAATATGTCATAAATACATTAATAGGGTTTAGCAAAGACACTCATCTTCATCAGCCATTCACTTTTATCAAAGGGAGAAATTTTACTTTGAGCACTTATGAAGAGGTGGTACTTGGCTTGGAGTAGTGGCTAAATTATCTAGATACTTCAATAATGTGATTTGGGGACTCAGTTGACCTGCACTATCAGAAAACAGTAGCTCTGGTTTCAGGTGAGAATAGGTAGGGAAGGATGAATGAATATCCATGCCACATACCTTCCTCATGCACCTCTGGTTCTGGCTCAGGTTCTTCCTCAGGCTCAGCCTCTGGCTCAGGCTCAGCCTCTGGGGCTACCTCTACATCTAATACCTCTTCTAATGCCACATGCAGCGAAGCAATCAGGAGAAAGAAGATGGTGACAGTTATGGAATTGAAAAATGAAGAGACAGCACAGTTAGTAAAGAAAGATGAGGCAGAGTGGGAGAAAGAAGGAGAACGAGCAAGATGAGTAAGTTTGAGCACACAAGGATGATGGGAGAACTGACAATCATGAGATCCTTTTGTACACGAGATGCCACATTCTATGCTAGAATGAACATTTCTTAACATAAAATGATGTAATACAGCGTAAAAATAATAATAATACTATGCATAACTAGGGCAGTGGTATATCAATACTTAGTAACCTTGTATTCAAATAGGGGGCCACAGAGACACTGTTAAGTGCTTAAATCTCAGCTGCTCAGCTTTTACTCCTGGACTTTATCTGCCTTCTCTTTTAAATTGCTTTGGTTAAAAACATCGGGAAAAAAAGATTAATCCCTGCTTTGGTTCTAAAGCTTAGGTAAGATCTAAATAATTCTTACCATTAGGTTATGTTTTATATTAAGCTGAATTTTAAAAAGTAATTCATCTAATTATCATTTTGTAGATTGTCTAGCCTGCCTTTTCAATTCTGCTTTCATACTGATTCATGTGAGCATTTGGTTAAAAACTACAAGAGCAAGTGTTAGTATAAGCACCCTTAAGTCTGACACAGGCATTAGTTGTGTCCTTAGTAGTCAAATAATTATATTCAACTTGTTTAGCAGCTGAAAATAAAATGTTCTAATTTTAGATTAGACTAACAGCCAGTTGAATGTTTTACATTTGGGAGCTTCCATACAGGCTAGATGAATGTGCTAAATTTAGTTAGTTTTTTAGAGTCTATATTGGGGCCACAAAGCCACTAGTTCAGTTTAGTTAAGTTCAGTGTTAAGTTCAGTTTTCCCTTTTAGCCACACACAACCAAAGAGAGGTAGTTTTAACCACTGTTATTTGATTATCTAAGGGTGAATACCACACAGTGGAGAAACATAGTGCAGTTTGGAGTAAGGTTTAGAATCAGACATCATTAAAATATTAGAGTGGAAGCGTGGATAAATCAGTATTGTGTAAAATCTATAACATCTTTAGTTTTTCCTTTACCTTCCTCTTCGACCTCTTGATTTGCCAGAAAAGAAAGCAATGGACACACAAAATTAACATTATAATTGATATTTCTTCAGAACTAATAGCATTCATGCATACATACCAATCATCTACTCAGCAGTCTGCTCTAAGTGCAGTGTTTTTTCAAAGACAACAGCCCATTCTATGATTGGTTATTTTATTATTTTATTACAATTAAGCATGAACACTGCCCATAGGTGACCTGAATTTTTTTTATGGATGTTGATAAATAGGTTTTTCAGATTCAGCATCAGAGGACAACATACCAGTTGAATATTACTTCCAAAAACAATAGTCAGCATTATCTCAACACAATATTTATATTTATAAAATATTTATATTTATAATTTTATAAAATAATTGGCATGCAGGTTCCTTTTATGCAATATTTCTGATTTTCCACTAATAATACAGTAATAACCTAACATTGTGGATACTATTAATGTGCCTACATTTTAAATCACAATTGGAAAGCTGAGATAGTGTTGATATAAATACTACTACTATCACTACTATTAGTATTATTACTACTACTACTACTACTAATAATAATAATAATAATAATAAAAATAATAATAATAATAATGATAATGATAAGAAGAAGTTCAACTCACCCTCAATCCCACTGAAAAAAAAAAGAGTAAATAAACATTGAATATCATGATCAAATCATGATATCACATCATGATTTCAACTGAATGATGCAATGCGAAATAAAAAGCAAAAATACTCACACATCCTCCGTGTCAGACATAATGTTCACAGACTTCACACCTGAAGCACAAGAGACTTCCTCAGCAAGTATAGAATATACTATGAGATTAGAATTTACCTCATGATCAATGCAATAAATTGTCACAAAGAGAGAAACAGTTCTTATACTATAATTATAGTGACTCCTAACAACTTGATGAGACGGAGTACTGTATCTGACCCAACAACTGATCTTGGCAGCTACCCACTGATAAATATTGCTGTTTCTATTTGCAATGCTTTATGCAATTTTGGAAGAGTGATATTGGCAGTTATCTGGTCATTTTTAAGGGCTACACTTCTTAATAACACAGCTCTAATGGAGATCAAGTGATCATGAAGAGCATATGAGGGCTTTAGTGCCCTTCTTGGTTGTGTTATGTCATGTAGAGGCTTAGAGCAGCTGCTGAAATTTTGGGGGATTATCAGAAGATCATGTATCCTGGATCAACCCTTCCATGATCCCTTCTGTGGACACATGAGGAGATAGCCTTCAACAAACATTTATCAAATTAAACAACAGATGATATTAATTGCCATATTACTGAACTTCTGAAATTAGCACAATGGCTTGAATGGTTAATATGTAACTAACAAAGGCAAGCTGATCAAGGTAATGTTTATTTTTCCAAATTTCTTAACTAAAGATTCTTCCAGTGTTATTTATAGAACTAACTATATAGTTGAGAATTAATTATTTAGTAATTGTGTAATGTACTATTACCATTATTCCCAAAATCTTGACATCTAGCCTTTGCTAAGTCATTACTGTCACTGCCAACATTGAAGCTACTGTCAGTACAATAGAGTGCAAAGCCATAGAGATTGCCTTATAATCCCACAATGAATCTGCGGTGGCCATAAGGGACTTAGAGTCGGTTAAAAAATAAAGTCATCCTCTCATTTATTACTGATTACTGGCTATCTGTTACAATAATGAACCTATTGCTTTCCTGCTAGCTGTTATTACAGTTTGCTTTGTCTGCTAATGCTTCTAATGATTAGAACACTAATGATCCTTAATTCATTTGTTTAGTACATATGAATATCTTATATGAATACTCCAGTAAAATCATGAAGATGAGGATGTATTTAAAAAGAATATAATTAATAACCTCATTTATCTTTATTAAGTCAAAAACTCAAATTATTTTTCTTCCTCATTAATCTTTAACAGAAACCATTTACACCTTCACATACTGATGGATTTCAAAAGACTTTCAATACACCTGAACATCTTTGGAATCTTACCTCAGAGAAGCAACAAGACGAGAGTGTCCAGGAGTCTGGCTGTAAGGTTCTGCACACGTCTTCGCTTATTTGACCCTGTGTTATACTGATACTTAATCTTCTAAGGACCCGCATTGGCTGAGAAGGTCAGACAAGCAGTTGGGCTGGATTTGCATCTTCAGAACCACCCCAACACACAGTGCTACAAACACCCAAGCTCAATAAGGATATCGAAAGAATATTCTGGATGGAAGGAGAGTCAGGTTTGAACAGCTGAAATGTCTCATTGCTATATTGGTCATAATACAAGTCGAGCAAACATAAGGCCAAGCCGATGGTGTGAGAAAGCCTGGACCATTTACACATCAGACAGGCATGCAGAAAATGCCTCTGAGAGTTTTAAGGGCATACAAATCTCTCTCTAACTCTGCTGGAAATAAAAGCCATAGCCCATATACAACTGAATTCATAAGTTAATACCTCTGACAGACAAAATTAAAAACCGACACTGAACGTTTCAAACATAATGGATGTCACCACATGCAATGAACTGTTAAAAATTACTGTCACCCTTGATAATGATAAACAAAGAAAATCGTGATCCATGACTATTTCAATTTGGGGATGAGCAGATAGCCAATAAACAAAACAAAAATTTGACATTTAAATTCTGGTAATCATTTTCAACATTTAGGCCAGTAAATAAACAATTAAAACTAGAGAGATCGTATTAATCTCACTTTGAAAAAATGCTTCTTTTTTTTCAGGAAGCAGTGAAACACAAAAAATTTATACCTTCTATAAAGATTCTATAAGATCAACATCACTCTTCCCAGTGAAGTGAGTGCAGCAACCATATCTGATTGCCCTTCCAGTCAGTCTTAGGGTGAGTCAGTTCCTTGTGACCAACTGGTATGGGTTATCCAAGTGTTCAAATACTGCCCCTTGTGGTGATGCCAATTAAAGCCAACGTTTGAGCCAGGGACCTTTTATTTCCTGCAGAATTGTTTATTAACTTGTTTATTTATTTCCACAAATTGATGTTTTTGCATATTAGATTAGATTCAACTTTATTGTCATTGTGCAGAGTACAAGTACAGAGCCAATGATATGCAGTATATATCTATATATTAAAAATGTAAAAATCATGCTAGGTGGTATCATCACATCAATATTATCTCTGTACATTAGTTATGTTATGAATTGAATTGGTCACATTGTATACCCTTTTAAACCATTGTAGGATAAGAGCATAACTAATCATCTGTTCTCTCTCTCTCTGTCAAGCTGAATGTGCACTCCTTCTGCCTGATGTGATGCCAGTGCCTGATCCTGAAACATTTTTACTGCTGTGGCTCCTCTTGCCCTACCATCTTGTCTGATTTGTCCTGATGATCTACTTCTGTTTTGTGATTCTACACTTGTGACTCACTTTCTGCTGTTGCCGATGGACCCACATG
Source organism: Pangasianodon hypophthalmus (assembly GCF_027358585.1). Taxonomy (NCBI): domain Eukaryota; kingdom Metazoa; phylum Chordata; class Actinopteri; order Siluriformes; family Pangasiidae; genus Pangasianodon; species Pangasianodon hypophthalmus. The sequence goes on from NC_069734.1 coordinate 13,752,358, forward strand.
TATACCCTATACATCTGCACTTCTCAAAAACAGTTTAGTGTATGCCCAAGACTCACCCCTGCATCAGTGGCTAATCTCACCTGGATACTGTAGACTTGGAGCTAAGAACTGGTGCTGCTGTAATCAGAAAGATGGCTGTGTTTATTCTAGAACCCTTTTTCATAGTTGAGTATTCATAGTTGAGTTAAGTGCACATAGAGAGAAGTTAATACCAAAATTGCGCACATCAGTATTCAGACATCAGATGTAACTCTGAACTTAAGTGCTATTCAGACGTTACAAGGGTGTTACACATGCTAAGTGCTGCTTGAGTAAAACAGAGGTTTGTCACAGTTACATGCGATTCTGACCTTGAAATTAAGCCCACTTTTCTTCCATGATATCGGCTCAAGCAGGGAACAGTAGTAAATCCAGTGTCATTATCTGACCGTATGAAATGTCACACTAAAATTTATATTTTGGACATTGTAAATGCACTCAAAATAACTATAGAATGCCATTTGAGGCCAATATTATATTTACAGAAATATATAAATTCAGGATATAAGTTTTAAACATATACATTTATAATTTTATCCCCTTTGAGCAAGCCAGAGCTGACAGTGGCAAGGAAAAACTCCCCAAGATGATATGAGGAAGAAACCTTGAGAGAAACCAGACTAAAACAGGAATCCATCCCCAACTGGCTGACAACAAATAGTGCAATTGTAAATAATTCTCTTCTATAACTGTGTACTACATGGTCAAAAAGTGCAATTGTGGAAGCAAGAAATTCATTATTGTTTTCATATGAAGTCTATTTTTTTGAAGTTATCAACTCTTCACTAATGGAGACTTGAGTGCAAAACTGTTCATGGCAATTGCAGTCCTAAAGCTATCATAGCAATTGTAGTCCTAAGCTATCATAGCAAGACTGTTCATATCAATTGCAGTCCAAAGCCATCTTCATGGTTTTTAAGTGGTACCACCCTCAGTAATCTCATTGAACTTTAGGTTGTCCATGTGGGGCCATTCTCAGCAGCAGTGAGTGAGATTGTCCATCCAAACATCCCAGTTCACCACAACACTCTAAGCCTGTGAACCCTCTAGATCTGCTCCTTTAACTATTCACCTAAACTATTGTCCTATAACTATTCTGCTAAAACTATTCACAAAGGGCTTGACTAAACAAATATGTTTTCTGTCTAGACTTAAACACTGACACTGTGTCTGTGTCCCAAACACTAATTGGAAGGCTGTTTCATAACTGCGGGGCTTTGTAAGAGAAAGCTCTTCCCCCTGCTGTAGCCTTCACTATTCAAGGTACCAACAAATAGCCTGCACCTTTTGATTGAAGTAGGCGTGATGGAACATAAAAGACCAAAAGTTCGGTCAGGCATTGTGGTGCGCGACCATTCAGTGCTTTATAGGTCAACAGTAGTATTTTATAATTAATACGAAATTTGTTTGGGAGCCATTGCAGTGTGGATAAGATAGGGGTGATGTGGTCATTTCTTCTGGTTCTAGTAACGACTCTTGCTGCTGCATTCTGGACTAAGTGGAGCTTGTTTAAGTACCTACTTGAACATCCAGACAGTGAAGCATTACAATAATCCAACCTAGAGGTAACAAAAGCATGAACTAATTTTTCTGCATCATGTAGTGATATTATATTTCTTATCAATATTTCTGAGATGAAAGAAGGCTATCCTTGTAATATTATCTACATGAGCTTCAAATGAAAGACTAGAGTCAATAATCACACCAAGGTCTTTTACTGTTGCACACAATGAAACAGAAGGGCCATTCAGAGATACTATGTAATCAGAAAGCTTACTTCTAGCTGCATGTGGTCCTAGTACAAGTACTTCTGTCTTGTCAGAATTAAGTACAAGGAAGTTAATAAGCATCCAGTGTCTAAAATTACACATTCCTGAACTTTATTAAGCTGGTGTCTGTCATCTGGCTTTGCTGAAACATACAACTGTGTGTCATCAGCATAACAGTGGAAGCTAATACCATGTTTACAAATAATTTTATCCAGAGGTAGCATATATAAAGAAAAAAGCAGTGGGCCTAAAACAGAACCTTGTGGAACATATAAGACATGAGCTAGGAGAGGGCTGTTCCCTTAATTCCAACAATATTTTTCTAGTCTATCAAGGAGAATAGTATGACCCATGGTCTTAAAGGCTGCACTAAGGTCAAGCAACACAAGCAAAGAGACACAACCCTGATCAGAGACCAGTAGTAGGTCATTTACCACGTTAACCAGTGCTGTCTCTGTGCTATGATGTGATCTCTGTGCCTAAATCCTGACTGATACATTTCATGAATGTTATTTCTTTGTAGGTATGAGCATAGCTGCTGTGCTACAAACCTTTCTTTCTTCTTATCTTGGAGATAAAGGGGAAGTTTGATATTGGCCTATAGATAGACAACTGACAGGGGTTGAGGTCAGGACTGACTGTGCCATGGGATCAGCCAGAGTTAAACTGAGACATTACTCTAATTGACCAGATTTCTTAATGGGTAAAATTATGAACGACACTTAAAGTTATCTGTAAGTGGTACAGATTACTGATTGGACATTGGAATTATTTTATTAATTTGACAACCCAAAATAGATAAGCATGATAAAATAGCCTGGATCACATGCACTTATTTGTTAGGTATTTTCCCCTCGCGCTGAGTGTCAGAGCGTTCAGCATGCTTAAGCGTGCCCGTAGCACGACACCGTGCACTTCCAGGTTGCACTTTGTTTACTTTGTTTTGTTTTGGTTCATGCCCTGTCTTGTCATTGGTTGTCTCCCCTATGTGTCATCATTGTTCTCACCTGTTTCCATTTTCCCTTTAATTAGTTTATATATTTAAACCCCCTTGTGTCTTTGTCCTGTGCGCATTATTGTTCAGTGTTTGCTGACTGACTTTGCCGAGCCATTTGTTCTGTGTTCTGATTTCCTGGTTCTTGATATTGTTTTGTTTTCACATTTACGCTCTTGCATTACCTACTTTACTCTGTTTGCACATCACCTGAGCCTGGTCTGTTTTTTGACATTGACCCTGATTCACGTTTTGGATTTCAATATTATGATTTCATGACCCTGTTGTAGTATCTTTTTTGGTGGTTTTATTAGTTGTGTGCACAAGTTATTGGAGCGTGAACAAAACAATAAAATGCGATAAAAATAGGATGTGCCAGATCAAGTACTATTTAATAAGCTGCCAAGTAATGAAGGTGAAAGCTATATTGTTAAATTAAGCAAAATTTGCTGTGATATGATGATTAGAACATTATATATATATAGAACATTATATATATATATAGCCTGCTATAACTTAGTGCAGCATATATATATATATATATATATATATATATATATATATATATATATATATATATATATTTTTTTTTTTTATGTTTAGTCTTTATCTTGCAACAGAAAAGATTGACTGTGGTTGCCATGGGATCAGCCAGAGTTGACTCAACTCATAGACAGATGTGAGCTTCTCAGAATTACAACACATAAGTATTCATTCATTGCATAAGTATTCATGACCCTTGAACATTTATACCTTTTTAGTGTTATAACCTGGAACTATAAGTGACTCTACACAAAATAACGTGCTATCACATTATAAGGTGCTATCAAAACAAATCCAGGACAAAGTTCTGGGAAAGTACCAATCAGGGTTGGTTATAAAATAATATCCCAAACTTTGAACATACCATAGAATAGCATTAAATCCATTATTAAAAAATGGAAAGAAGATGTCACAACAGTGACATACCAGTATAACTTGGTAAAACTCACACTACCATGCATGTAACTCTTATGCTTACTGGTGCTGCTTTATTCATGTTTAAAGAATTGAACATAAGTGAGTTAAATTACCCCATGTACAAAACTACTGGAAGCACATAGCTATTAACCTAATTAGAAAGCAATTACAGATTGGAGTTGTCTAGGGATTTAGGACTCTGAGACTTCCTGCATGGACAGGATAGTCAGGATGGTCTCTATTTCTATGGATTTCCTCACTTCACCTGAACTTTCCCTTGGTGGAAACCTTCTCTGATTACTGCTCCCTGAATTTATAGCTAGTGCTTTTATTTTTGGTATGGCTGAGGTATCAGTCACTGTGCCCTGTAGCTCAGTTGCTACTCTCCACCTAGAGCACTTGGAGTTGGATCCTACAGACAACCCCTGCACAGGTAAACATAATTAACTGAATTTCTGCTCCAGTAATTTTGTAATAAACATTCACTGAAAACACATATGTAGTCACTGACGGGCACTGTTTAAAATAAATCTAATGTCCAGTCTGAAAAGCAATATTAAAGAGATTAGTCTGGATATGTGTAGTCTTTACCTAAAATGTATTATTATATAAGTAATACATTGGGTCAGTGTGTATAGTGAGAGATTTTTTGAGTTTGTTCTTTTGTTCTAAAAGAAATGCTGCTTTTTTCCCTCTGGCTTTATATTATCTGGCATTTTATTATGCTACTGAACAGCCCAACTATTTACATTCATGATGTTATGAAGTAAGACATAATAATGCAAAGTTATTATTATGTTTTACAAGTTAGTATTACCCTTTCTTTTTTAAAATTTTAAGTGTGTCTTGTATGTGACCCAGCACAGCCTTAAGTAGAGCCACAGGTTTCTGATGTCAGTCTCCCCTTTCTGAAGTTCTTATCTTTCAGATCAGTTAAGTGCTGCTCAAGACCTGTTTTAACCCTCACCTATTTCAGAATACTGACCATTTTATTAGAAATGCTATATAAGTGCTATATTGGATTCAGATCTCATGACGGCAGATGCCACTGAAATGTATTGAACTCATTTTCATGTTCATGGAACTAGATTGAGACGAACCAGTTCTTTGTAACTTTGTGCACTATTATGCTGGAAGCCATTATGAGATGGGTAAATCGTGGCCATATAGGGATGTATGTGGTCAGCAACAACACTGATTATAGGTCGTGGCATTCAAATGATGCTTGAGTGCTATTAAGGGCTCCAGTGCTCCAGTGTGTGCCAAGAAAACATTCCTCACACCAATACACCACCAGCAGCCTAAACTGTTGACACAAAGCAGGCTAGGTCCCTAGATTCATGCTGTTGACACCAAATTCTGACCCTAACAACTGCATGTCGCAGCAGAAATCAAAAAATTATCAGACCAGGTGATGTGTTTCCAATCTTCATCTGTCTAGTTTTGATTAATTATGCCCACTGTAGACTAAGATTCCTGTTCTTTCCCGACAGGAGTGGAACCTGATGTGGTCTTCTGCTGTGGTAGCCCATCCACCTCAAGCTTCAGTGTGCATTTCCGCTAACCACAGTTGTAAAGATTGATTATTTGAGTTAGCCTTCCTGTCAGTCATGGCCATCCTGCTCTATCCTCTCTCATCAACAAGGCACCATTGTCAGTTGCTAGAGTTTACAATCATGTGTGAAAATCTCAGGAGAGCAGATTCTGAAATACTTAAATCAGCCTGTCTGGCATCAACAAGTAACCAACCATTTGACCAACATAGTCAAATTCATTGAGATCACATTTTATCCTCATGCTGATTAACATTAACTGAAGCTCTGGATCTTTTTTGTTGCCACATGATTACATAATTGGCTAATTGGATAATTGAATAATGTCACATTTATTTCACATTAATGAAGTTAAAACATTCTCTATTTAAGCTTGAAATAAAGCAAGTGTGGCATCTAATGTATCTTTCAAGTGGGACAATTGAGTCAGGACTGGCCAAAGCAGTACTATATACTAGGGTTGTAATGCAATGGCATTATCTGTATCTGTTTAATGCTCAAAAAATTCACTTATGTTTTTTATTCTGAATTCAATGACTAAACTGGATGCCCTGTAGAACTTTGTGGAAAGCTTTCTAATATTACTGAGAAAACAAACTATGTTTCAAAACAATGTCTTTCCCAAGTCAACAAACTGTTATTCAGGCTACAGTTGACAATCATATCGAAGAATAGTTCCTCAGATTTACTTTATGTTTTAGGTTTGTTACATTCAAGAAAGATCAGAAAAATTCATTGGGCATGCTATCAGAGTCTACTATAAAAGTTGACACACTTGCAATGCACAGAAATCAGAACTGCATAGCACTGTTAACTTGTTTTCCTCAAAAGAACTGAGAAAAATATGTGTACCCTTTCCTGTTCCCAAACATTCTGGGCTAGGCTAGGTCTTTTTGTGCATTTTTCAGTTGTAGTTGGGGTGGGGTTTTTGCTGAACCATTCCCCATAAGCTTCAGAGAGCTGTTGTTTAAAGTTCAACATTAAAGTAAACATCTTGAGCTCACTTTTTTTTTTGTTGTTGTTTTCTCAGTGTTTCTAGGGCATAGTGACAGGGTTTTAAAAAATAAATAAAATTTATTTTATTAAGATTTAATAAGTAAAATACATGCCACACTCACTTCCAGTTTAAATCAAAATACAAAACCATATATAAATATTTTGATCACTAAACAGCTTCAGATACTGGCATTGCATTATATATGATTTACACATAATTAATATATGGTAATATCTTGGCAAAAACCAGTAGTGCTAAACTTTAAATTCTGTGGATACTTTGATATAATATTGAATAACTATAAAGCTTTTTTGGAGCATTTTTGTCTTCTTAGTAAAAATTAGATGTTGAAGAATGTTAGGCAAAACATATTCATAAATACAGTAAATACAGTGCTAGTACACGCTACATGCCTAATTTAGTGTGTTTGTTTGTGTTTATCATAGAAATTGGAAGGCTGATGGAAGTAAGCTATGATGGGCAGCCTCTCCTGCTCTCCCAATACCCTCCCCCCCTTTTGCCCAAGCCAAGGAAAAACAATGCCCGCCTGCAGAAACTGTTAAAGAAAAATGTAAAGAAGACAGCAGGCTCCTTTACTCAGACACCCATCTCATTTCGCTCAAGCCTGTCACCTGTGAGTGAGGCCAGTACTGATGAGGAGCACAGTGATTTCACTACTTCCACTACAACTACAGAGATACCATTGCACATTCAGACCCTTAACTCAACTACTGCTCAAGAAACAATGCCCGCCTGCAGGGCTCTTGACTCACACAATTCTTCTGTCAGTTCCTTATACCAACACTGCAGCTCCCCATACCTCAATTCCTCTTGTAGTCCTCACAACAGCTCAACACCCATTCTGTCCTTGCATACATACTTGTATCCTGATCCACCCTTTGAGCACCAAATAGCCCCACTTTATACATGTTCCTCTTTTCTGTTTGATGATGCCACTGAGCTGGCCACAGACTCAGATTATGATCCACTGTCTGAGATAGACCTAAGCCTAACATTACCTAGTGTTTTACAGACCTCTAACAATACACAAGTAATAGAACAAGAATTCCCTGTACCATATACTTTTGTTCAGACATTAAGCCCTTCTGGACCTACCTATATGGACTCAGAAAAATCAACCTTGGCTCCTGTTCTGCCTCCTGTTGCATATTTGGACCCTGTTCTTCCCTTGGTCCAGGAAACATCAAGCCAGTGCTCTAGACATCTAACCTCAGGTAAAGGATGTGCAACAATTTCACATAACAATTCTAGAGATAAAACACTCACTGATGTAACCGGGAATAAAACAACTGATGACTTCAATGCTACTACTCTTTTATCTACTTCGCTCCTTGGCTTTTCCTCATCCAGGGAAGTGTCCAACTCTGTTGCAAACACTCAGGGAAGAAAACCTAATAAGAATCACAAACCGGCATCCCCTATGTTCATTAACATAAAAAGTTCACTTCAGACAACAATTAATGATAACAATCCAGAAGCAAGTTTAGAGGTTAAAAGGATGCATTCTACACCACACGGATTTCTTTGTTTGGATGCTGAAGTAAATCATTCTATTTTAAAAGCACATTCTAAGGAATACTTAATTAAAAAGCTGTCAACTCTTTCAACTGCAGCTTGTGCAACAAGTTCATGTGGGGTGCCTGACTCTACACCTGTGCAGGGGTATCAAATGCCCAACACTGAGACTTTAACCACTGCTCCCTATACCTACAGTGCCCCAAGCACTCCTGTCTATTGTTTACACCAACCTTTAGCAAGCTATTTTGGTGAACAAAGGCCTAATGTTGTGCAAATTCAGTCTAACATACATAAAATTAATTCAACAGACTATGGATTAACACCAGCAGGATGTATTACTTATGCTGGAATCCAAAGCAACACATTTAACTCTACTTTGCAATCTCTCTGTAAAACGCCTGATGATCCTAAACATTCTCCCTCAAAATCACCAGCTGGAATATCACATGATACATCTTTCCTACAAACTATTTCCAGTGATCTCAAGTCTGGCATCTTAGAAACTCTTATGCCACAAACTTCAAGACTACAAATGCCAATGTCAGATTCAGCTGAACTGACACTGGATATATTTTCTACAAATATTCCAAGCAATCAGGCAAAGACACAAATTCCTGACTTATTAAAGACACAAACTCTCAAAACCCCTAACACAGATAAGCGAGAGGCTAAATCTGCAATAGCTGTTAGTCAGTCATCAGCATGCCATGGAAAACAAGCTGCAACCCTTAGAAACTCCTTCAATTTTGCAAGTACAGACACTTCTTCTGCTTTGACATATGGTGAAATAAAGCCAACATTTCCAAAGGCACAAACACATATTCCAAAACCAAATATAGCTGGATTATCAACAAAAAAAATATCTATGCAAAATATTCCACTTCAAACAGCAGCAATAGACAATGTATCGAAATCTACATATCCAAGAGAAAATTTTTACCCTGTGCTAGCAAGATTTACACAAGATTCTTCGCAGTCCAAACAAGAGTCTGTGCCTTCAGAGACAAAACATACAAACATGCATATTTCCAGTACAGGCTATCTGACTGAAAACCTTTCCAGAATCATATCACTGGACGATATGACATCAGTAAAAACCCAAGGTAAAGTCATTACAAGGCCTACCAGTATTAAAGTATCTCTGGTCCCAGTCAAACACAAACTCACTGTTACCAGTTTTCAAGACCCTATTAAAGTTGACATTGAGGTCAAAGGAAAAAATTATAGTAAATCTAATATAAAATCAGCTGAAGCTGGTACTGCAGTCAAGAATGTTGTCCAACCCCTGAATGACAAAAACTTCATTTTAAATCCCTTAACAGAGTCACCACATGCAGGTTTTATAAAGTCAAGTAGTACAGAAAATATCATTGCAAGCCTGCTGCTAAACAAACCAGACTTTTTCACACCCTCTACAGCTACTGACATAGAAATTACTGATAAATCAAATTGTACCACAGAATCAGAAGCACAAACGAATGATAATGAATTCAGGTTTAGTACCAGTGATAAAGGCTCTTACATTGTAACTGATTTCTCTAAGCCTCAAGAGTCAGACTTCAGAAGCGATCCCACCACTAATGCTCAGATTACAACCTCTCACACTGGAGAACTCATTGTGAGTAGGAGTGATTTGTCTGATACTCAGGATAATGTTAGAGAAGAGATTGAATTTAGACGGTCAGAAGATATTATGAAAAAGGGCACAAATAAAACAGAGGTAATACTTAAAATGGCAAGCACAAGAGAGATGCCTTGGGGTCTAAAGAAAAAGATCAGCCGTTGGTCCCGACTGAAGAAACACATGATAGTGGATCCTGAACCACCAATGTTTCCAGAGCCAGAAAGAGAGAATGACAAACATTCCCACACAGGAGACAGTAACACAACTTGTAATGAAAAGTATGTTGATGCTGAAGAGGAATCTGGCAAAGGAAAAAGGAAGGGACCCCCAGAGCCCTCAAAATGTGGGATGCTGCACTCTTCCAGATGTTCTCCACTAAGGAGAAAATCATGAAACAGAACAAAGTCAAGGAATTTAAAACAGAAAAAAGTAAGATATCAAAGAACAAGTCGCTGGAAAACCCAACATTTGTTCATCACCTGCCAATCCTCCTTTATAGCCCATGCTTTGATGCCCGGAAGCTAAAAGAAGCAGTTGCAAAACCTGTTACAAAAATTGCCACAGTATTTCAGAGGAGGCTGCTACATCATAGAACTGAAGGGGAAAATTCCAAAGACTTTAACAGAACAGCTAAAGGATTTGGCATAATTTAAATAAATAAATATTATAAATCTGATCTAGAAATAATTTTAAACACACTGAAAATTAGCCAGTTTGTAAGGTTAAGATGCACCACGCTAGAGTGAAGCTTTACTACAAAGACATGATGGACTAAGACAGATACAGTGAAAGGGCAGAGTTATGTGAGGTCTCTATGGGTGCTCTAAGAGTAACTGATATGTTCCTGCAATTTAGGGAAGATGACTGACAGCCACAGCTGAACAGACTGTGGCAGACTGTGTAGTGGAGAAAGAGAAAAGGATAGAGAGAATGAAGCAGAGATACAGTACATGCTGAGTTAGTGAGGAAGCAAAGGTATTACATTTGACAAAAAATGCCATTTGTTTCTTCAGTGCTTGCTTTTAAAGGCAAAGGTCTATACACTATTGAAAAATAATGTCTAGGATGCTTTTCTACTTTAATAAACCATAAATGTATTTTACCAAAATGACATGGAAATATTTTTACTTATGTTAGTTTATAACCTGGACTTTTCTGTCTGCTGGCAAAAATCACGCTGGCAGAGAAAGTGTGTGTGTGTGTGTGTGTGTGTGTGTGTGTGTGTGTGCGCGTGTGGCAATCTGTGAGGGACTGGTCCTCACCTCCAAATTTGGAAACCAAATCGTGTTTTGTTTTGTTTTTTGTTTTTTTCTTTTTGTAATTTAGCTACTTTTTGATTTGAGATTATTAGTATACAAGACTGTAATAATCTATTCATAAATTAAGGTTAATATGAGACTTTTATTATTAATGTTGATTTAATAAAATGGTTATGCAACTAACAATAATCAACAAGTTGTCTGGATCTAAACACAAAAATATAACCAGTTGCTTTAAATTTTATGAACTAAAAAATGTGTCTCAGAGAAAACACCCTTGCACTTCCCCACAGATTTGATAGCCTTCAGATGAGAAGGGAAGAGCTAGGTAGAGTTTAGACTTTTTTAAGTGCACTTCAGAGAACCCAATTAAACATAAGGTACAAAGCATTCTTCACAGTAAACCCAATACACGTAATACGTGAACTTACAATTATACTTTTTGTGGCAATTTAGTCCAAAGCAAGTACAGAACTAGTGCATAGTCCTATGTATGTACCGTTGTGGAAAAAATTACTCGGCTGAGAAAAATCACGTTTATTTCAGCACATCCAATGATTTCCAGACAGATCAGAGGCTGCACTCAATGGACTGAGGGGAAAAATGCACAGTAAATTCTATGTAAATATCTCTTTTAAAATAATAATAATAATAATAATAATAATAATAATAATAATAATTCATGTTTCATGTCTGAACAAGGCAAGGGAGAATCCTGTAATTTTCTGTATCTGTTCAGTGCTCCAAATATCTGTATGTATTCAGATTTAAACCCAATGTGGCCAAAACCATAAGGGTTTTTTTTTCTCCCGGAAAACACTGGGAGAAAAAAGGAATTAGAAATGCAAGCACTGTAAAGAAGGTGTGTGACTTCTGGCTCTGACAGTTCCTCAACCTCAGCTACCTCATTCCAGTTCATAATTAGTCTCAACTAGAGACACTATGAGTGTTTTTTCCTGCTGTTTTATTTTTTCCTGTTCACACAATTGCACACAAGTTCCTGTTTACACAATTGCACTTTTTGACTATATAGTATATAGTTATATAGTCAAAAAGTGCAATTGTGTAAACAGGAACTTGTGTACAGGAACTGGTTTAATTCAATTCGATTCAGTTCAGTTCAATTTTATTTGTATAGCACTTTTAACAATGGACATTGTCACAAAGCAGCTTTACAGAAATATATAAATTCTGGATCTATGTTTTACACTTATAAATTTATTCCTAATGAGCAAGCCAGAGGAGATGGTGGCAAGGAAAAACTCCCTGAGACGATATGAGGAAGAAACATTGAGAGGAATCAGACTCAAACGAATTGAATTAAACCAGTGGACTTGTGACTACAAAGTGCTAGCTATTTGAGTGTTTTTCTCCAACAATAACATGTTATTCTTGATTTAGCCTGCCAAGTTAGCCATCCTGCAGAGGTTTAAAAGGCTGTACATTGTGATCAAAGTGAAAGCATGGATTCTTTGAAGTATGTGAGTTTGTAGCATCCATTAATCTTCTTTGGTTGGAACTGAGAATGTCAACTCATTTAATGTCTGTGATGGCATAACAGCCCCACCCTACAGACATCTGTAGGGTGTCATAATTTGATCTTTTGAATTACCCTTGTCCAAGTCTAAATCTTGATGGCAGCATTGACAGTACTTCTGACACTTCTCATGAAAGAATTGAAGTTTTGCTAATGGGATGATTGATTCAATATCTTGATTATACACTCATCACCCACTTTATTAGGAACACCTGTACAGATTTATGCAGTTATCTAATCAGTCAATCATTTGGCAGCAGCGCAATGCAAAAGAAAAAAAAAATCATGCAGATACAGGTCAAGAGCATCAGTTAATGTTCAAACATCAAACATCAGAATGAATAAAAAGTGTGATCTCGGTGACTTTAATTGTGGCATGGACATTGGTACCAGAAGGGCTGGTTTGAGTATTTCATAAACTGCTGATCTCCTGGGAATGTTATACACAACAGTCTCTAGAGTTTACACAGGATGGTGTGAAAAACAAAAAATACTGAGTGACAGTTCTGTGGGTGGAAATGCTGTGTTGATAAGAGAAGTCAGAGGAAAATGGCCAGGTTCAAGCTGCCAATTAGTAACTCAAATAATCACTCTTTACAAATGTGATCATGGTGTTTTAGCCCATCCACCTCAAGGTTTGATTTTTTGTGAGTTCTGAGATGCTATGATTATTATATAGCAGTCCTCTGATTATACAAGTTACTATAGACTTCCTGTCAGCTCAGTCCAGTCCAGTCATTCTCCTCTGATCTCTCTCATCAACAAAGTGTGTCAGCCTTCAGACCCTCTGCACACAGGACTTTTTTGTTTGTTTTTTGTACCATTCTGTGTAAACGCTAGAGACTGTAGTGTGTGAAAATCCCAGGAGATCATGTTTATAGTGGATAAATCGATCACACACACTCTATATACTTCAAACTAGTAGATTGGATACTTGTTTAAATTAAATTTAGCATAAGCAATGAGCCTCCACAAGCCTCCACTTAAAGTCACTCTTAATAACTACCCAGAGACACAGGGCCAAAAGTCTTCTTGAAAAACTGAAGAAATAGCCCTCACAATAACTTGAAGATGTCAGAAGAAAGAAACCATCAGTACCTTCAAAGTGAGTGTTTATCACTTTAGTATAGGACTTTGAAGGCTGAATCCTATGGATGCTATTCAGTATGGACCTTCCAACTCTGTGAGGAGAAAAAAGTACAAAACATCCGTTCTTCAAAAGGGAGTCTTAGAGGCTCCCAGAAAGAAATACACAAAGACTGCCTTTCCAAAACAATATATAAAAACAAATGTGACTCACATTTATGTAACTTGAATAACAGCATGGTCCTCCAGAGCGGTATACAACTGCTTTGTCACTTGACCATATAGTTGACTTTTTATGGGGCAGTGTGGGCCACTGAAGGTGCTCAGAGTGCTGCCTGTTAAAGCATTTTTTACTGTAAAATATTATACATAGCAGGTAACCTACATTGTGCTCTTATGTTGTATTGCTTGGCACTTTTAAATATGTAATGTCAGGCCTAAACTGGAACAAATAAAATTCTTTACAAATTTATTAATCTTGTGACTAGTACTGGTTTACAGGGCACAACCTCTTGCAAAAATCAAGGGATGCCCACAGTAATTGCTTAAGATATAATAATATCATTAAGCCTATTAACGTCATCTTTCAAGAAAGAGAAGTTCATGGCTCACTATTTTGGTAGTGTGATTCAGAACCAGATTTACCCTGTCTTGATCGGGGGTCCATTCAAATGTCTTGTGGGTGCCTTGTTCAATCATGCTCTTTCTACGCCCTTGGACTCACTTTCTGGATTTGCTCCGTTTCCTTCATCGGCATCGTCTGGACATGCTGTCTCTAGGTAAGTAACTGTTTTCCCATCCGCTGGACTTTCACTCGCCCTTTGCTTCTCTCTGTACTGAATCTGTCCTGAGTTTTCTCTCTCCTGCATAAAACAAGTGTTTTCCATTAGAGGCACTTGCTCTGGGAGTTGGTTGTTCCCCGATGTCGCCAGTTGACTACACTACACTACTCTCCACATCTGAATTTGTCAGGTCACTGTCTCTGTTGTCTTCATTGTTGTCGATTGTGTGTTTTCTTGTCCTTTTCTGTCTGTCAGGTCTTGTGGATCTAGGTGTTGTCGCTGGAGCTTCCACAGCTAAGTTGTTCACCAGTAACAACAGGTTCCAAACCAGCATCCTGGTCTTCCTGCTGCCACCATTCTCAGGGACTGCTATCTATACGGGGTTGTCTGTCACTTGTTCCTTCACCACGTATACTGCTTTTTCCCAGTAGGACCGCAACTTTCCTCGGCCTTCTGCGTTATGCAGGGACACCTCCTGGTCACGTACCCTCCTATCTCAGCCTTCATGTAAGGCCAGTAGAACCGATTCCTCACCAAGCTGAGTACTCTCTCCATCCCCACATGTCCCATCCTTTTGTGGAGGTGCTTGAGGGCCAGCTTCTTATACTTGCTTGGAAAAGCTAGTTTCTTTCTCTCCCTTGTCCTTCGGTAGAAAAGACTCCCTTCCAAATGTAGTTTGTTCCACTTGTACATGAGCTTCCTGCTGGTCCCTGTCATGTTTCCTCTCATTTCCTCTGTTGGAGTGACCCCATTGACTTTCCACTGTCTTCCACTGAAATCACTGGGTACTCTTTTTGGGCTGTACTTAGTTCTTCCAGTTCAGTAGTCGGCAGCCAAGTGGTAAGTAGCTGTAGTTCCTCTTTCACAGTGGACATGTGCAAGGCAACGATCCAGGCCACGTCCTTATCTCCTGATACATGACTACCCTCCCAGGCCACTTGTACCACACTGGTAGGTAACTCTTCTGTGTACTCTGACTTGAACGCTTCAATGTCCAGGTGGAGACGGGACAGAGTGTCTGCTTCGATGTTAACTCTCCCTGGTCGGTATTTGATGTCGAACCGGAAGTCGGATAGGTCCCAGACCCAGCGATGGCCCACCAAGTTCAGCTTCACTGTCCTCTTCACGTATGTCAGTGGGTTGTTGTCGGTAGAAGTGCGGGGCGTACACCAGGTAGTCCCAGAATTTTTCACAGACTGCCCACTTCAAGGCTAGAAACTCAACCGATAGTTCTTCCCAGCTGCTGTCAGTGTCCTGAATCCATACCCGATGACCCTCAACTTCCCCTCCTGTCGCTGGTACAGGATAGCCCCCAGGCCCTTTTCAGATGTGTCGGTATGAAGTGTAAAGGGTAGGTGGACACACCAGCACTGGTGGTTCCTCTAGCATACCAACCCATTCCACCAGAGTCTTTGAGGGAACTTGTGGCCCTTTAACTTTCCTTCGGCTGTTCACGTCTTGCTCAGCCCCTGGCTTCACCTGCAACAATTCATACAGGGGTCTTGCGACTCTGGAGAAGTCCTGGATGAATGTTTGGTAATAGCTGAGGAAACCCAGTAGCCTTCATACATCCCCCACTGTCTGGGGAGTCCTGCATGTGAGAGATCGGACAGCTTCCAGGTCCCTTGGATCTATCCGCACCACTTCAGCCAACACCAGGCGCCCCACGTATGTGACCTCTTTATGGAACATCTTGCATTTTTCAGGTTTCTTGATCCTGTGGCGCTGAAGGGCTCTTAACACTCTCCGGAGGCTCTCTACCTGTTCCTCAAAGGATTTTGCGTAACACAGGACGTTATCTAGATACAGTATACAACACTCATCCCTTAAGCATCTCATCCATGCTATGTTGAAAGGCTGCAGGTGCGTTTGACAGGCCAAAAGGGATCCAAATCCACTCGTACAGCCCCCAAGGTGTAATGAATGCTGTCATGTGTCTGGAACCCTTTGCGATAAAGCCCTGGTGGTAAGCCTTACCCTGGTCTAGGATGCTGAACCAGGACTATCCCCCAAGCATGTCGATTAACTAGGCAACAGGTGTCGATCAGGGATGGTCTTCTTATTCAGGAGATGGTAGTACACACAAAGCTGGAGGTTGCCATCCTTCTTCCTAACGCAAACCACTGAGCAGCATACGGCGACCTGGACTTGACTATTCATGCTTTGGCCAGGATATCTTGTATATAGCCTTTTACTTCACTGAACAGGGGTTTCGGCATGGCGGAGTACGCTCTCTGGACTGGGATACTTCCTTACTAGAACCAGAAGATATGACCACATCACCCCTATCTTATCCACACTGCATTGGCTCCCAATCAAATTTCGTATTGATTATAAAATACTACTATTGACCTATAAAGCACTAAATGGTCTCGCGTGAACTTTTGGTCTTTTATGATCCGTCACGCCTACTCAGATCAAAAGGTGCAGGCTATTTGTTGGTACCTCGAATAATGCGGGCTACAGCTGGGGGTAGAGCTTTCTCTTACAAAGCCCCACAGTTATGGAACAGCCTTCCACTTAGTGTTCGGGGCTCAGACACAGTCTCAGTGTTTAAGTCTAGGCTGAAAACATATTTGTTTAGTCAAGCCTTTTGTGAATAGTTTTCTTAGGTACAGGGGCAGGTCTGGAGGGTTTCACAGGCATAGAGTGTTGTGGTGAACTGGGATGTTTGGATGCTGTCGCCCCCCCACTCTCACACGTTCACTCAGGTTTGTCGACGGTGGAGTGGCTGGCTGCCTTATGTCCCAGGGTGCCTTCATGTCTGTGTTAGCTTCTGGCTCTCCCTTTTAGTTATGCTGTCATAGCTAGTCTTGCCGGAGTCCCTGCTTGCACTCTGCATGCAAAGTACATCGTGCTTAACCATTAGAGGACAAAAGCTCACCTAACAATCTTTTCCTTTCTCTCCATCTCTCTCTCTCTCTCCCTCACTCTCTGTCGAGCTACACACGCTACTCCTGAGATGCCAGTGATGCCAGTGATCCTGACCCCTTCTGCTCCTCCTCGCTGCCTGACCCATCCTGATGCCCTACTTCTGGTTGGAGTTCTCATCGGTTGAGTTCGCTCGCTGCTGCTGGGGGTGGCCCCATATGGACTGCCTGAAGAACTGTTTGGATTGCTGGGGATGGTGCCACCTGGGGGCTGTGGAGATGGCTTGGGGATCACATATGGGGAGCTGTACTGTAATGGCTTGGGACTGCGATTGCTGTAGTGGCTTTGGGGCTGCAGTTGCCATGAGCAGCTTCGTACTCAGGACTCCATCAGTGGACAGTGGATAGATTTTCAACCAGCTGGACTTCTTACAAAAACTGTGATGAATTTATTGGTTGCACAATTGCACTATTTGTCCATATAGTACACAATAGAAGGGATTTATTTATAATCGCACTATCCGTTGCACCCAGATGAGGATGGGTTCCCTTTTTGAGCCTGGTTCCTCTCAAGGTTTCTTCCTCATATCATCTCGGGGAGTTTTTCTTTGCCACCGTCGCCACTGGCTTGCTCATTTGGGATAAATTCACGGTGATAAATTCAAATATTTACAATATATTTTTGTGGATCCATTTATATCTGTAAAGCTGCTTTGTGACAATGCCCATTGTTAAAAGCGCTATACAAATAAAATTGAATTGAAATTGAATTGAATGTTGACTTAATCATTTCAGTGGAACTGTCATACAGGTAATTTATGGCAATGTTATTAATATGGCAAAGTTGTTTGATGGGAGATTTTGGCTTAAAATGATCACACAATCATGATTTTATTTTCTATATATCCTCATCACAGTGAAAGTAATCCCATTTTATGCCACTGTCCACACCCCCATGTTTCTAAATTGTTTTAGATGTGAGTGTAACTTACATCACATTCTGCACAAAATGGCCTTGATTTTAAGCAGCTTTTCAGCACTGTGAGATGTGAGCTCAATGGCAGTGGTGGTCACTGTGTTACAGTGCTATGGTGAGAAGTCTACATAGTGTGAAAATGTACACTAGTAGACATCTTGGCGTATGTGGCTCACAGACCTTGAGTTTGACACATTTGATTTAATTAATGTACTTGATAATGGGGAAAAAGTCTTTAAAATGTCTTGAGGTAAGCATTTGGGGGGCATAGGGAAAATTTGGGGAGTTGTAGCCAAAAGCAGCACCCCCCTAAATCTGGCCCTGATGTGGGTGGTGTAGAATAGAGCTAAGGATAAATTCATGTTTTTTCTTTTTTCTTTTTTTTTTTGTTTGTTTACTAGGGCAGAGTGCAGACTTTGCAGGGTGCAATCTCTGCTGCCTGACACATTTAAAATCAAGGTAAAAAACAAAACTTACATTTGATTTATTATAATCTCATAATAAGAAATAATAGATAAATTTGCCCATATTCAAGATAGTTTCACTTGCTAAGATATCACTTTTTTGCAGTGTGGTTATCCTAGTTGAGAGCAACAACCGAACAACCAATCACTGATCCCCACTGTTCCCAATGACCAAATACTGATCACCATTGTTCCAACTGACCAATCACTGATCACAACCATTCCCAGTGGCCAACCACTGATCACTATTTTTTTCAAATGACAAATCACTGATCATCCTTGTTCCCTGCAACCAGTCACTGATAACCATTGTTTGTCCACCCACACACTTCTTTTTTTATTCATTTTAAACTTTATTCCATCCGTAAACACTTTTATGTTTATCTCCAGACTCATCACTACCACTGCTTCTGTTATTCATAAAAATTATAGAATTTTGAAAATAAATAAATTAGTTTGTGGTGCTGTGACCAAAGATGACTTCTTTCTATAAGAAATTAGTTATAATTTATTATTTTCTTACCTGATAGAAGCGTAAAAAAGAAAAAAATCAGAAGGAGGATTTTACTGACCTGATCTAAGACTTTGCTGCAAAAACATCCTGCTGACATAACTTCTAAATTGTAAGGACCTATTTTATTTTAGGTTTTTCCTATGAAATAGATTTATCATGGCTTTTGTTTGATGGGCCACATTACTGTCTGTTAACAAGAGTGTGTTATGTGGGCTTTGTAAGCTGGAGGCATCATGTCTCTTTTATTGCAGCAAGTCAATTTAATTTTCATACATGTGGGTATTTCTTCCACCTTGAAATTCCTGCTTAAATTGCGAATTTATTCCCACTGGCTGGTAAGTGAGAAGAAATGATGCAACCTCCTCACATGGAGGTATGTTTGCTGTCCTCTTTGAAAGAAATTTGAAGCAAATAGTAATTGGATTGAAAGTATATCTATAAGATGTCTCAACTGTTACCATATTATCATAGGGATGGGACCAATGATTATTTATTTAATGACTGTTTTCTTTAAAAATCATGATTTTATTAGGACCATGTGATACGTAGCATTTATGCTATGAACCATACATTTTGCCCCAAATGAGTAAATAACAGAGTTGACCAAAAGAAATGCCTAAAGGGTTGCTACAATCAATATACAGTAGATATAAAAAAAAGTCTACTGTATATATGCCTGTTAAATTGTAGGTTTTTGTGAAAAAAGAAAAAAAAAAGTTAAATCATGTCAGATGTTTTTCCACCTTATGCAACCACAAAATTCAAGTGAAAAACAAACAAAAGTTTTAGAGGAAAAAACTTACAATAACGTTGCATAATTGTGCACACCTTTTAACTAATACTTTGTTAAAGCACCTTTTTCTTGTAATACAGCGCTCAGTCTTTTTGGGTAAACTATCAAATTATGAGGGAATCTCTTGGGTACAGCCCTCTCCAACTCATTTCAGCCATCTTCAGTAGTAGTTAGGCTTTGACTGGGCCATTGCAAAATGTTCACATTCTTCTTCTGAAGCCATTCCTTTGCTGATTTGTGCTTTATATGAAGAATATGAGAGATTGCTGTCATATGCATGGAGTGACCAGTACTTCCCAAATATTCCTGCAGCTCCTTTAATGTTGGCATAGGTCTGTTGGTAGCCTCCCTGATAAGTTTTTGTCTTGTCTTTTTGTCAGTTTTGGTGGGACGTACTGTTTCTTTGTAATGTCACTGTGGTGCCCCATTTTCTCCACTTGTTCATGATGGTTTTCACAGAGTTCTATGGTACATGTAATGTTTTAGAAATTCTTTTGCACCCCTCTCCTCATCAATACCTTTAGACAATGAGATCAAGTACATGCTTTGTAAGCTCTTCGTGGACCATGACTTAAGCAGTCAGATGAAACCAAGACGATGCCAAGAAAATCCTACAGAAACAGCTAGTCCATTTTGTCCCAGGGTTCTGTGTATAGCTCCTGAGTAGTTTGTCTGTTTTTACTCTCCTGTGTCTTTGTCCAATTGCAAAATCTTGTAGACGTTTTTCTTGTCTTTCAAAAGTTCTGGAAAGAATTGTTCTGTCACAGTTACATCCTTTCTTAAATTCCAGCCATATACTTGAATCTTTTCAATCAGTTTTTACTATCCACCACAGCACTGAAACAGCTTTGTTAAAAGTGTTGAATGATTTGTTACTGTCGGTTGATTCTGGTGATAATGCAGTTTTGGTTTTACTGGATCTGAGCGCCGCTTTTGATACAGTAGATCATAATATCCTTTTGTCTCGCCTTGAACATTGGGTGGGCATAAAGGGTATAGCACTTTGCTGGTTTGAGTCTTATCTCAATTCCAGGTCATTTTCAGTGGCTGTGGGCCAGTTTATCTCATCATCTGCCTCTCTTCTTTATGGAGTCCCTCAGGGGTCCATTTTGGGGCCACTGCTCTTTAATTTGTATATGCTTCCACTTGGTAATATAAGGAAATATAAAATCTCTTTTCACTTTAATGTAGATGATTCTCAGCTGTATCTTCCTTTAAAATCTCGAGATTCTCTGCAGCCTCTCATTGACTGTCTGGAGGAAATAAAATGCTGGATGTCAAATAACTTCCTGCAGCTCAACAATGATAAAACTGAGTCCCTTTGGTCCCTCTTTGGTCCCTCTAAAACCAGAAATTCTGTTGTTGGGAATTTAGAAAACCTCGCTCCATATATTAAGTCTCATGCAAAAAATCTAGGTGTTATCTTTGACTTTGAGAGAAAAACAAATTAGCTCAGTTGTTAAAAACAGTTATTATCAGCTGAGAATCATCTCCAGACTTAAATCGTCACTTTCCTTTCATGATCTGGAAAAAGTCATTCATGCTTTTATCACACCACGCCTGGATTATTGTAATTCATTATATATTTTTCTTCCTCAAATGTCGTTGGCACGGCTGCAGATGGTTCAGAATGCGGCGGCTAGACTGTTAACCGGCACCAAAAAACGCGAATCTGTTTCACCAGTTTTAGCGTCCCTTCATTGGCTTCCTGTATTTTTTAGAATTCAGTTTAAGATTTTACTTATTGTTTTCAAAGCTCTTAATGGACAAGCCCCATCTTATGTTTCTGATCTTATTCATTTGCATTCAATGCCCAGGTCCCTCAGGTCGGCTACTAAAGCTCTATTACATGTCCCTCGCTCTTGAATTAAATCAAAAGGGGACAGAGCCTTTGCAGTCGCTGCTCCACGTCTGTGGAATCAGTTGCCACCTGACATTAGGAATGTCTCTTCTCTTTCTATTTTAAGTCTAGACTTAAGACACATTTTTATTCTCTTGCTTTTCCGGGCTTTTAATTTATTGTGTACTGCTGTCATTGTTGATATTATTGTTTTATTATTATTATTATTGTTGTTGTTTTTTATTCTATTTTAGAATTTGTTGTATTGGGTTTGTTTAGCACTTTGGTCAGTGTAATGCTGAATTTAAATGTGCTTTATAAATAAAAGTTACTTACTTACTTACTTACTTACTTGTTTTTCTGGTTTCTCTAGTTCCTTGTTTTATGTATTTCTAGTTTTGACTATTGTACAGCCTGGAATATTGATAATGACTCGCAGATTTACCCTAATAAACAATATACTGATTTTGCATCCTGCCACTGCTGGCACGTTATCGGTGATGGGTATTATGCCAATTTCCAATTTTTGGAAAAGTCCAGTTTTCTCTAATTACTGATTCTTACACTCCTTCACTTTCTCACCTTCCATATGCCTTTCTTTTGTGGCAGCACTCTCTTCCAGTCAAGGGGGAAATTCACATTATTTGTAGTAACAGAATTTTATGTCATAGCATAGCAAATCGTCTCAAAGCAGTTTAACAAACTGATGCAGTAAACCAAGAAAATGCATGAAAATTTTCTTTTCCTGAAAAATAAAATTAAAATTAAAGCTCACAGCATATACAAGGAATAAATGAAATTTTAATTCTACATTTTTGGTTGCTGTTACCTGAAAAACATTGCATAACTGTTCTAGAGAATGGCATTTATGCAAACTTCATAACAGTAAAAAAATAAACATTTACTGCCAGTCATGATGATACTTGTTACCGAGAAACTTTAAAATAGAAATTTCCATGCATACAAATAAATGAGTGAATAGACACTCTAAATTTAGGGTGTCAGAATTTGCAGCACTGTCAACACCAGTCATATTTAGCACATGTATGTGTTGTTGTCTTAGCCTGGATCTCCTTGAGGTAATTTAAGAATGTCAGAGTGAAGGACAAGGGCAAGAAAAGGAAGCATGACCACAGAAAGAGTTAAGGATTTATCTTAGCTACAGTTGCTTTAACACATCATGAGCATTAAATTTGTACTCAAGAGGAAATCTACCATATGGAATATGCAATTCCACGGATTGAGGATGGACATTTTAAGTTATTTTATAATCAAACCGTTGTAACACATGAAAAATTGATTACTCAATACATACACAGACAGTCTGCCATTTATGTGAAAATATTTTTGCTTTATTTTTAATTGCTATTTTTAATTTTAATTAATTGATTAATAGATTAAAGCATAAGCTAAGTAAAAATAAAGCAGCCAATTGAATAAACAAATTTAACTGTATTTACAGTGGATATAAAAAGGTTTTTCTATTAAAGGTGAAAAAAAATAGTACATGATACAGCAGCCAACAAAATTCAAGTGCAAAACAAACAGAAATGTTTTAGGGGAAAAAAAGAAAAAGAAAAAACAATAACCTTGTTGCATAAGTGTGCACACCCCTTAAATTTGTTAAAGCACCTTTTGCTTGTAATACAGCGCTCAGTGTTTTTGGGTAAGATTCTACCTTAGCACATCTTGATTTGCCAATTTTATTACACGTTTCCTTACAAAAATGCTCCAGATCTATAGAATTGCGAGGGGATCTCCTGTGGTCCATTCCAAAATGTTGATCATTTTTTTCTGAAGCCATTCCTTTGTTGAATTGGATTTGTGCTTTGGGTCATTATCATGCTAAAAGGTAAAATTTTCCTTCATCTTCAGCTGTTTAACAGAGGCCTGTAGGTTTTGTGCCAAAATAGATTAGTATTAGGAGCTATCCATAATTACCTCTATCTTGAATATAGGCCCAGTCCCAGCTGAAGAGAAACAGAAGAGGAGAGTATGGTGTTCTTTTTGTGACAAGTGCTCTTGTTTTTGCACCAAACATATCTTTTAGAATTAATGCCAAAAAGTTCTACCTTGGTCTCATGAGACAATAACATATTTTACCACATGGTTTAAGGTGATTTAGGCAAGCTTAGATGTTTTTTCTTGGGAATGGGCATCCGTCTACCCACCCTACCCCATAGCGAAGATGTGAAGAATAAGAGAGATTGCTGTCACCTGCAGTACTTGCCAGATATTCCTGCAGCTCTTTGATGTTGCTGTAGGTCTCTTGGCAGCCTCTCTGGTTTTCTTCTTATTTTGTCTTAATTTTTTTGGAGGGACATCCTGTTCTTGGTAATGTTACTGTGGTGACATTTTCTTCAGTTATTAATGATGGCAATCACTGCATTCAATGTACATCAAATGTTTTGGAAATTCTTATGTACACCTATCCTAATCGATACCTTTCGATAATGAGATCCCGTAAAAGCTTTGTAAGCTATTTGCGGACCATGGCTGCAGCAGTCGACCGGCTTATTGAGGAGAGGTGCTATGACTTTCATAAGTGATCAGGCTTATGATGTTCAAACAGCGGACAAAAAAAATCACACAAAAAAATTCCATAGACTTTCAGTGACTGACTCTTCATGAAATCAATCTCCAACTGTCAAAAATTCTAATTTACACACACACAGGGCCTTAAGATCCTGAAACTGAGTGTAATCACAAAAATACTGGTACATAGACATACGACATATCAAAACCCTTGGCCCATAGAGTAGAATTGCATTATGGGTTGTAACACTTTCCTGGGTTGGGTCGGGAATGAGAAGACGAGAGGCAGGCTTGGGGCAACTCAAAAGGGTTTTTTTTATTTACCATCCCTATTACTTTTGCTTTTCAGTGGTTTTATTTTATACTGTGCACACACACACACACACACACACACACACACACACTCACATGGCTCTGTGCTGCTCAACTCTCTCTCTCTCTTGTGGCTCTCGTCTCTCCCCTCTCCCTTCTTTATCCTTGCTGCCACTCACTGAAACACAGAACACTCTTTAGCAAAATTTTGCACAGGTGTGGGGTCCGTACCACTCATTTTGCCCAGCTCTGTCCTCCATTCTAAAACTGGCAGTAGACCACGCCCTCTCCGCCACATACCCCCACTGCGCAACTCACCCCCTCCCTGCTGAGAGAGGAAATCCACCACAGCCATCTACGCCCCCAGCCTGTGGACCACTTTGAACTTAAATGGCTGAAGTGCCAGATACCAATGAGTGATCCACATGTTGGCATCCTTCATGCGGTAGAGCCACTGGAGCAGGGGGTAGTCTGAACAGAGGGTGAAGGCTCGTCCCAAGAGATAGTATCACTGGGTGAGGACTGCCCATTTGATGGCTAGACACACCTTCTTGATTGTGCTGTACTTACTCTCATGCACCGAGAGCTTGCAGCACAGTGCGTTCCTCCCCCTCCACCACCTGGGACAACATGGTCCCCAGCCCTCTGTCTGATGTATCTGTCTCCAAAACAAATGGGAGAATGTAAGAGTGGTCCACCATAGAGTGCGTTCCCTTTTTAGTGAGATCAGTCAGTGGGCTGGTGACATCTGAATAATTAGGCACAAACCTACAATGCCAGCCCCAGGAACTGTCTCACCTCCTGTTTGGTCTTGAGTCTCTGGAAGGCTGCAATCGCTGCTGTCTTATCAAATTGGAGACGCACCTGCCCATGGCCCAAGTGAAAGCCCAGATACGGTACTTCCACCCATCCAATCGCATACTTCTTTGAGTTATGGTGTGAGTCCCATCCATCCCAACAATCTCAGGACACCCCTCAGATGCCACAACTAACTGATTGAGCAATTCGTCAATGTGGGGCATTGGGTATGCATCAAATTTAGACACCACATTGACTTTTCTAGAGTCCACACAGAACCTGACCGAACATTCTGCCTTGGGAACCAAGACCACCAGACTGGACCAGTCACTGTGGAACTCCTCAATTACCCCCATATTGAGCATGGCAGTGAGCCCCTCCTGAACCACTTGTTTTTTGTGCTTGGGAAAATGATAGGGACGGCTGCGTACCTTCACCAGTGGGTGCGTCTCAATGTGGTGTTCTATGAGATTAGTGCGACCGGGTAGAGACGAGAACACTTCAGAAAATTCCGTCTGCAACTTGGCGACCTCCGTGATTTGGGTTGGTGAGAGGTGGTCTCTACAGGGGATTGAGGTGATTGAGCCACCGTTTTTGGATTTACCTCCAGTACTAGTTCCTCTCTCTTTGGAATGACCATTGCCAAAGCCACAGGGACCACTTCTCTCCATGGTTTAAGGAGACTGAGGTGCTAAATCTGCCACGCCCCATTTCTATCTGTTCGCCTTACCTCATAGTCGATGTCCCCGGCTCACCTTGTGACCTCGAAGCACCCTTGCCACTTGCTGAGCAATTTGGAGCTTGATGTGGGTAATAATATAAGCAATTTATCTCCCTGTGAAAATTCCTCCAGCTGAGTACCCCTGTCATACGGTCATGACTGTCATTCTTGGGCCTGATGTGACTCAAGGTATGGAGTTTTGTCCTCAGGTCCAGAACGTATTGAAATGACATCTAGGATGCCTCGATGCTTGCACCTGTACAATAATTCAAACAGGGAAACACTGTGGAGGCTAGCAAGACCTCTCAAACTGCAAATAACAGGGGCTCGAGCCATTTATCCCAATTCCGAGCATCATTGTGAACAAACTTATGAATCAAATTCTCAAGGTTGATTAAACCTTTCGACTAGTCCATCCATCTGCAGATGGTAAACACTGGTGCGAATCGGTTTAATCCCCAAAAAACCATCAAATTATGGTGAGCTGTCTGGAATAACATTTCTTGACCACCCTTCGGGACCAACAATTGGGTCGTTTCCTCTTTGGTTTGAGTGTTGTTGTGGAAATTCACCTGTAAAAATGAGAAATCACTACCAAACACTTGAATGTGCTCAAGTAAATATTTTATTCATGAGCAATTGCTCACAGCAATTACTGCCGCGAGTCCCGTCCATCTCAATGATCTCAGGACACCCCTCAGATGCCTTACCTTACCTCAGAGTGCTACAAGTGGCTTCAGACTGCTCATGGATATATATAGAGACATAAATGAATTATTAATAATATAGAGAACAAAGAGTAAAATACATGACTGGTTACAAACAAACTTGATTAAAATAGATCTTCCTTGTTTGTCATAAGAAATGGGTTATTCATGATCATCATAGTCTTCCTTCCACATCCTATAATAATTATTTTTCTCTCTTACCTATCTACCAGAGAAAAGGGAGTTCAGAACTGTAAGAGTTGCTAACAAAGATTCCGCTATTGCTCATATCTCTGCTATGTGATAAAAGTATAAAGCAAGTCTCTTGGCAGACTAACACAAACACACACACACACACACACACACGTCCATGGAAATTGGTGCTTCTTCTCATAAGTTTATCAAAATCACCACGTTTCCTCCCTTTGGAGATTTGAACATATATGTTCTTTGGACATATATGTTCAAATCTACTCCCTAATTTATTTATTTATGTGTGTTTGGAAATTTGGGGCACATACAAATTTTAAAATTTGTAATGTATCATGTAATCATGTAATTCAGTTGAAGTTACAAACATAGAAAATGTCCAAACAATATATGTAGAAGTCTATTGACACCTGTGGCCCCGAAGTCACCAACCTGAAGGGGGAAAGAGACATACACACAGGGGGGAGGGAGGGGAATGGAATCCCCACGTCCAGGGAAATGGTTTCGGGGGAACTGGCCCTAGTTTCCGAAGTGCAGTGACAGGGGGAGGGTGGGGAGAAAAGGGGGAAGAACGAGAGTGGCGAAGACTCCATGACAGATAATCTTCTTCAAAGTCCCGAGTTTCGGCAACAGTGTAACACTGTCCTGGGTTGGGACGAAAATGAGGAGATGGGAGGCAGGCTTGGGACAACTCAAAAGGGGCTCTTTATTTTCCGTCACTATTACTTTCGCATTTCAGCAGTTTTATTTTACTGTGTGCATATACACACACGTACACACACATGGCTCTGTGCTGCTCAGCTCTCTCTCTCATGGCTTTTGTCTCTCCCCTCTCTATCCTTGCTGCCGCTGAACCACAGAACACTCATTAGCAAAATTTTGCACAGATGTGGGATCCTTACCACTCACTCTCCCTGACTCCACCCTCCATTCACAAACCGGCACTCAACCATGCCCCTGCTTACACATGGGTATTTTAGTGTCATATATATGTTAACCCCCAAAATAAGTGGAACCACAAAACTACCGCAACACAGACATGTGATGTATCAAAACACTCATTTCAATGAGGTGAATTGCATTATGATGTCACTTGTGCGTCATGTGTGTGTCACGTGCACGTCATATGAACATCACCCACTAAACTGAGTGTCATAAAACTACCACAACACAGACATGTGATACATCTAATCACTCAGTTCATTGAGGAGCATCACAAAACTAGTGGTATAATCACAAAACTAGTGGTACATAGACATATGACATATCAAAACACTGAGGAGAAATGCGTTATGGGCATTCTGGTGACATCACATGTGCATCACATGCTCTTGGTCCACTAAACCCGGCTACCAATATAGGTCTTATTAGCTATGCTTCAACAAATATGCACGTACATGTAGCTTCCCCTACTGACCGGCATGTGCAGCTGCATACTGGTGTCCAATTTTGCACGGGCAAGCACCACTCACATTTTCTTGTGTTACGGGTATTCTAGTGCATGTGACTGCATGTTAACCCCCACGTTAACCCTCAAAATGAGTGGAATACACATGACATATCAAAACACTCACCTCAGTGAGGAGAATTACATTATGGGTATTCTAGTGACATCACGTGCACATGACCTCATGTGACATCAACCCCAAAATAAGTGGAATCACAAAACTACTACAACATAGACATGATATATGATATATCAAAACACTCGGCTCAATGAGCAGAATTTACGTTATGGGTATTGTAGTGATGTCACATGTACGTTAATCCCCAAAAGGAGTGGAATCACAAAACTACCGCAACATAGACATGTGACATGTCAAAACACTCAGATCAATGAGTATATTTGAGTATATTTGTATTTTTGTATATTTGAGTATATTTGTATTTTAGTGGCGTCACTTGCACGTCATGTGATGTCACATACACTTTAACCCCAAAATAAGTGGAATCACAAAACTACCGCAACATACAGGTGACATATCAAAACACTTGGCTCAATGAAGAGAATTGTGTTATGGGGATTGTAGTGACGTCACCTGACATCAACCCCCAAAATAAGTGGAATCACAAAACAACCGCAGCATAGACATGAGACATATCAAAATACTAGGCTCAATGAGGAGAATTGCATTATGGGTACTCAAGTGATGTCATGTGATGTAACATGACGTCACATGTATGTTAACCCCAAAATAAGTGGAATCACAAAACTACTGCAACATAGACATGTGACATATCAAAAAGCTCGGCTCAGTGAGGAGAATTGTGTTATGGGTATTCTAGTGACGTCATGTGCATGTTAACCGACAAAATATGTGGAGTCATAAAACTACCACAACATAGGCATGTGACATATCAAAATGCATGGCTGACTGAGGAGAATTGCATTATGGGTATTTTAGTATTTTAGTCACATGCAGCTTAACCCCCCAAAATAAGTGAAATCACAAAACATTAGACACAACACATAGCTGCATGTCCATTTAGAATTTTGCACGGGCAAGTACCACTCACATTTGCGTAGCAAAGCATCACCATTGTTACTATTTTTTATTTTTATTATTTTTATTATCATTATTATTATTATTATTATTATTATGTCTGGACAAAACTTTGGTGTGTAACTCATCCCACACCCACATGCTATGACTGCGTGCTATGACTTTTATAAGCGATCCAACTTATGATGCATGAACAGCAGACAAAAAGATCGGGCAAAAAAATCCCATTCACTTACATTGACAGAATGTTCAGTGTCTGGCTTGGAACGTTCAACATTTCAAACTCCAGCTGTCAAAACTCACACACACTTGTGTGTGCGAGGCCTGAAGCCCCTCTTCTCTCCCTCTCACTCTGTCAATGTACCTGTAACAGAGACTCATCTATCTGTCTAACAATGCCACACACTCTCCATCCATCTCTCTATCAATCTACCAGTAGGACACACACAATCTCTCCATATTTCTTTATATCAATCTACCTGTATCACTCTCTCACTCCTTCTGTCTTTCTACTTGCATCACTCTAATAACACATAACACTAATCCATCTCTCTGTCAATCTACCAGTAGCAACACCTAGAATAAGTGGAATCACAAAACTACAGCAACATAGACATATGACATATCAAAACGCCTGGCTCAATGAATTGAATTGTGTTATGGGTATTTTAGCGCATGCACGGTAACCCCCAAAATAAGTGGAATCACAAAACTACCGCAACATAGAAATGTTAAATATCAAAACGCTTTGTTGAGTGAGGAGAATTGTGCTGTGAGTATTTTAGTAAAGTCACATGCATGTTAACCCCCAAAATAAGTGGAATCACAAAATTACTGCAACATAGATATGTGATACATTAAAACACCCATCTCAGTGAGGATACATCTTTGGTGTAAGCATTGCCACAGTAAGCAGGACCATCATCACTTGGGCAAATTATCTGTACTTTGTCTTAGCCTCGGTTCCCATTTGGATGTCAAGGGAACAATTGGCTCCTTTATGCCTGAGAAGTTCAGGTTATTCAGTCCAAAATTGCAAGTCATCTTGGACTGTACAGAAATTCGCTGTGAGAGTCCCACATCTCTGACGCTCCACTCTGAGATATTCTCCAACTACAAGAGCACCCTAAAGGTCTGGTTGGGGTTGCTCCATGTGGTGCAGGGACTTTCATGTCATGCTTTCACACAGGTTCAATTTCTGACAAGGAGATTACAAAGAAATCTGGCATTTTGGACCTGCCTGAACCTGGAGATGAGGTAATGGCAGACCAAGGGATCATAATCTAGGATATGCTTACCAATGTTGGCACTAGACTGATTATTCCACCTATCAAACATGAGAGGTAATTCAGCAAAACGAACTGTGAACAAACACAGGCAATTGCACGGCTCAGAATTCTGGTGGAAAGAGTGATTCAAAACTTGTTTGTTTGTGAAACTTGGTTAACTTTGATGGTGTTTTTGTTTTAAATCTTTTTGTGCTGTTTTGTGACTTTCTGATGTTAATTGTGCCTCATCATTTGGGGATGGGGTCTTGAGGGGAGGGTCTTGTAGGTTTGGTTTGTGTGTTAACTTTGTTACTCTTCTGTTCAAGTTTGGTGTCTCTTGCTGACATATGCTATATTGTTGTACATACTACTTGCTTCATGACTTTACTTTATTTGGCTCTTCTGTATAAACAACTCTCTTAAATTAGTTTCATGGAACGTGGAGGGCATTGGCCATGTAGTTAAAAGGAAGAAAAAATTTAAAAAATGTGTTGACAGCATCATTACAGGAAACTCATTTATCTGACAAGGAACACAGAAAGCTAAAGACAGATTGGGTTGGTCAGATTTATTTTTCTTCATTTTCTTCAAGTAGTACGGGCACTGCCATTCTTATTGATAAGAACATCCCATTAATTCTTGCCCATGCAATCCAGAAGGTAGATTTGTGCTGAATTCTGGCTCTATTCTTGGGATACATTTTACTATAATGAATGTATATGCTCCAAAAGAAAGACTGTCCTAGATTTATGTCACATGTGGTTCTACTGTTCAACCAGGACTGTATGGGCATTGGGTTCCTGGGTGGTGACTTTAACTGTGTACTTGATGGTAACTTCGATAAATCATCTCCGCAGATTAAAATAAATTGTAAATCTTCACATATGCTTAAGAGTGTTTGTAAGAATATAGGTTTATTGAATATTGAATCCAAGATGGCGGCATGGCAGTAGTACACAGTGACCACTCCAGATACAAAATGGTGCTATTTTTGTCTTTAGCCCGACTTTTAACGGCACATGGACATCGGAGCTACCGGCGTTCGTGTATACCACCGCCAGACACTTCTAAACTGCAGAAATAACACTACAGCTACTCTGCATGATGATCTGCTGGAGAAGCTACGCAATCTCGGCTTGCTGCGGGGACCAGTCCTCCAGCCCTCGGCGTCGCCTGATCCCGGAGAAAGCAGAAGCGCGGCAAGAGGGCGGGGGTCCGTGCTAGGCTAAAAACAAACCCTAGCCGGCTGGCTCTCCCGTCCATCCTGCTCTCCAATGTCTGCTCCCTGGACAATAAATTGGATTACATCCAACTCCAGCAAACTACGTGGCATGAGTTTAGAGACTGCTGCGTCTTTGTTTTCACGGAGACGTGGCTCAGCGACAGAGTTCCGGACTCCGCCACTCAGCTAGACGTTTTGTGCCGACAGAAACACAGCTCTGTGCGGTAAGGCTAGCGGCGGCGGCTTGCGTACATCAACACGGAATGGTGTAAGAACTCGGTGCTAGTTTCTAGTTACTGCTCATCGCTGGTGGAGTTTGTGACTGTTAGATGCAGACCATTTTATTTACCATGGGAATTCACCACTGTCCTCATAATCAGTGTATACATTCCCCCCAGCGCTAATGCTAAAGACGCGCTCTGTGAACTGTATGGGGCTATTAGCGAGCTGCAGAATTCAAACCCTGACAGACTGTTTATTGTTGCCGGAGATTTCAACCATGCAAATCTCAAATCAGTGCTCCCTAAATTCCATCAGCATGTGGACTTTGCAACAAGAGGGAAGAACGTGCTGGACCTTGTTTACACAAACATCCCCAGCACGTACCGGGCAGAGCCCCGCCCCCACCTCGGCTACTCAAACCACATCTCTGTTATGCTAATACCATCATACAGATCACTAGTCAGACGCTCCAAACCGGTTCTGAAGCAGGTGAAAACCTGGCCAGCAGGAGCCATCTCTGCTCTTCAGGATTGTTTTGAACACACTGACTGGCAAATGTTCAGGGAAGCAGGAACTGATGGCGACTTCACCAACTTGGAGGAATATGCGACATCAGTGACCAGCTATATCAGCAAATGCATTGATTACATCACCGTATCCAAGACCATCACCACACGCTCCAACCAGAAGCCGTGGATGACTGCAGAGGTGCATGCGCTACTGAGGACCCAAGACTCTGCCTTCAGAGCAGGCGAAAAGGCGGCCCTAAGAACAGCGAGGGCCAAACTGTCCCGGGCCATCAGAGAGGCAAAGCGCACACACGCTGAGAGAATCCACAACCATTTCAAGGCCAGCAGAGACACGTGGCACATGTGGCAGGGCATCCAGACCATCACAAACTACAGGACAACCTCACCTGCCTGTGACAGTGATGCCTCCCTCCCAGATGCGCTGAACGACTTCTACGCTCGGTTCAAGGCACAGAATGACGTGACGGCGAGGAAGACCACCCCTCCTCCCAATGACCCGGTGCTGTGTCTAACCACGGCCGATGTGAGGAAGACTCTACACAGAGTCAACCCGCGGAAGGCTGCTGGACCAAACAACATTCCTGGCAGGGTGCTCAGAGGATGTGCAGACCAGCTGGCAGATGTCTTCACGGACATCTTCAACACTGAAGCAGCACCG